>NW_027554294.1:67500-147500 GCF_964340395.1 Glandiceps talaboti
TTTGCTGATGTGATGTCACGATGCATGGACCATGGAAGTAGTTCAAACTCGAGTAGCGCATGCAGCGCTAGCAGCATGCATTGTTCATTTCTCTAGTTCTTCGCCCCCATTTTGGTAGTCAATATAGCATGTTTACGATCGAACTGAGACTAAAACCATCGATAGTTCGGCAAGAATTATGTTACACTCTCGACAGTTTAAAACTAAGACCAAAACCAGAACTTCAAAATCAACATGTACAATGTACAAATCAAGAACAGTTTTTTGTAACACAGACTCTTCATCTGTCAAAGTTGGCGGAGGAAATACATGGAAGTTGAAACAGTATCAATGACGCTATGTTATGGTACAGAGAAGTGTTTTGATTTCCCGCAGTGCCGATGTCTTTGAAACCCCACTTACAGATCCCACTGGTGAAATTTATGCAAAATAATGTTGTGAAGACCACAGTTATCACAATGCAATGTATCTAGTTCCCTCAAACGGGACGGGTCAACACAATCGATAGTAATGGCTGCTAAAACTTAATGCTCGACTGAAAATTATGGAAAGACCTGCCCAACTGTACTGGTAGATTTTGCTGCAATGCAATAACTTTAAAAATTATGCTTCAAATTGTTAAAAGACAGATTGCATTCCTCAAAAAAACAACTGTTTTGAAAATGTTTAGCTTTTAATCAGTTAAAAGGGTCCATGGAGAACACTTTGTGCTTCAATTATATCATTCCTTTTTTATCTACACAGATATGATTGCCCTAATAAAAAAGTTGCTGAAAAAATTGAGAAAAGGTAGAAAGAAAGGTAGGTAAAAATGTATCATTTTATTGGCAAGTAGCTGTTAATACGTAAAAAGTAACTGATAATATCTAGGAATGAGACTCCAAAATCTGCCAATGATAGAAACATACTGGTTGAAATGAAGAATTTTTAAGAACTTCCTGAAAGGTAGCCAGGAAAATATTGCCGAGTAGCCACCTCTCTGCTAGTCACTATCATTAGACGCATTTTCCACATTTGAATAATGTCTGTTTCAATTAGCCACATGGAAAAGTCATTAGCCACAAACGTTGGAAATATTACATTGTTAGCACAACTGAACTGAGGTTCAGTAGTGCTATAGGGATAGTCCGGCGTCTGTCTGTCTGTCTGTCTGTCTGTGTGTGGATGTGTGTGTGTGTGTGTGTAAACAACTTAAATTCAAAAAACGCTGAACCGATTGCCATGATATTTGGTGGGTTCATTACCCTCTGTGTCTAGTTGGGAAATTGTTCAAATCAAAATGATAGCATCACAGGTGTGTGATTTAGGTCAAAAAATGTGATTTTTGCTCAAAAAACTTAAACTCGGAAACTACTGGGCAAATTGGTGAGAAATTTGGTGGGAACATTCTTAAGGTGTAAAGTAAGATTTGTTCATGACATGATGATTCCATCAGTGATATGCAAATTAGGGCTAAAAATGTGTCTTTTTAGTCCCCGCCGGACAAAGTCCGGGACGGGGACTTATGGATTGGGTTGAACAGATCTCATTCAAAGTTGGTATTAGGACAGTGTTCTATGGCATATATGTACATGTGCATATTCATTGTTGTTGTGATACGATCCAATATGGCTGCCTGGCAGCCATTTTGTTTGCGATTTTTCTATGTCCAAAGCCATAACTCAGACATGCTTGAACGGATCACATTCAAAGTTGGTATTAGGACAGTGTTCTATGACATACATGTACATGTGCATATTCATTGTTGTTGTGATACGATCCAATATGGCTGCCTGGCAGCCATTTTGTTTGCGATTTTTCTATGTCCAAAGCCATAACTCAGACATGCTTGAACAGATCACATTCAAAGTTGGTATTAGGACAGTGTTCTATGACATACATGTGCATATCCATTTTCATCGTGATATGATCCCCCATACCCGACCAATCCTTTATTGTTGTAGGCATGTTCCATGTCAAACAAGCAGACACAACATATCTAAGTCTGTTTGTTTTAGGTTCACAAATGTTGTTGCGTGATCAGAGTAGTGATAATTCCATAAAACCCAATCATAGTGGGGGCTATGTCATTATCAATGACTTGTTGGTTAAAAATCTATAATTTCAAAACTACTCAGCAGATTGGGCTGAAATTTAATGGGAATGCATCTGGGGATGTATGGATGAAGAAATATTAAGCATACAATGATTCCATGAGTGATATGCAAATTACTAATTAGGTGTACAAATGTTCATTTTTGGTCATAAACTTATATCTCAAGAAGTACTTGGTCACCGAGTCTGAAACTTGGTGAGATGTTTCTGAAAGTGTTATTCTGTAGATTTTCTTCAAAACATTTTGAGAAAATTGGCCTTAGCAACCATGACCACGCCCTTAGCAATAACCAAATGGCAGTGTATTTTGGTCAAATAACAACATCATCTGGTAGGCAAATGAGTAAACATTCAAAAAATGTATGCAAATACCCTAGCAACCATGACCATGCCCATAGCAAGAGCCAAACAGTCATGTATTTCACAAAGATAACAACAGGGAATAATAGACAATTGAATAAACATTCAAAAAATGTATGTAAATTTGCCTAGCAACAAGACCAAGCCCATAGCAACAGCCAAATAATCATGTATATTGCAAAGATAACAACAGCAATAGCAATAGAGACGAATAAACATTCAAAAAATGTATGCAAATGTGCCTAGCAACAAGACCACGCCCACAGCAACAGCCAAATGATCACATATATTGCAAAGATAACAACGAGGGTTAATAGACAATTGAATAAACATTCGAAAATATATGTGAATATATCTAACAACATGATGATAGCATATATCGTAAAGATAGCAACATGGTAGGATAGGCAACTGGATAGTCATTCAACAAATGAACACTTCTTGTTAGCATGGACTACCATATGGATAAACATTTTTAAAAAATGTACAGTTGTGCGACAAGGTGATTGGTGGTATTTTTTAAAAAATTGTCTCGAGTTCTGTTATTTTTTGTCATATTATGTTATTATTGTTATCGTGAGCAGTAACAGTCATACTAAACCTTGCCTCCATCAAAATCTTGACTTTATAATGCTAAAATGAATTTTGCCAGTTTACTTACATAGTATTTCTATTTGAGATGCAAAATTTGAATTGATATTGTAATGTTCCTTCCTACATTGAATTAACCAATTCGTCACATCTTTTTAATCCTTTTTCTCCCGAGAGGGTACAAGTTGGGAGAAAGTCAAACAAAATTTCTTTGAGCAATACCACTGACCAATCTTTGCACTGTATAGACTTGTGTTTTTATTTTGTAAATTTATTTGGATGTTATTATTCTTGGTAAATGAAATAATCCAGTTATTCAGCAACTCTTTATCATATAATAGAATGACAAATTTAATATTACAATTGGATACATAAATATTGTTTCAGTTACAATTGGGGATTAGCAAATCTATTTTTAAGCTGATTTAGGCCTAATAAAAAACTTTGTGGTTCCAGTTACGCTTTCCAATTACGCTCAATTTTAGAATAGGTGGGTAGGTTGATTTTTAGTCTGGATTGGGTTCCATCCATGTGTCCGTCTGTCTGTCCGGAGCCGTTTCTTGGGGATGCCTGGACCAATTTTTTTCAAACTTGGTACAGGGACAACATACTTTGGCATACATAAGCATCTCAATTTGTTCCTGATACGATCTAATATGGCCGCCTGGCAGCCATTTTGTTTGCGAATTTTCCATGTCCAAAGCCATAACTCAGACATGCTTGAACAAGTCTCATTCAAAGTTGGTATTAGCACAGTGATCTATGACATACATGTGCATATCCATTTTCGTTGTGATACAATTCGATATGGCTGCCTGGCAGCCATTTTGTTGGCGCAGTTTTCATGTTGAATGGTTTATTCCATGACGTCATTTTGAAGAGTAGGCATGTCCCATGTCCAACGAGGAGACACAACATGAGTAGGCATGTTCCATGTCCAATGAGCAGACACAATATATCTAAGTCTGTTTGATTTATGTTCACAAGTGTTGTTGCATGATCAGAGTAGTGATATCAAAAACAACCATATGAGGCCAAACAACATTAACCAGGTTTGAAAATGACAACATAAACTGCCAGTTCGTTAATACCAGTGTTTCCGCTGCCCACTCGCAAAATCGTAAAATGCGAATAAAATCAGCATTTGGCGAGAATATTTTTGATACAATTAGTCAAATTTGCGAAGCCAATTTAGAATAGGGCACCAGAAAATCTATGCGTAATGCTTGTGGTTTCTTTGTCACAACATGGAATATCCGTAATTTAAACTACATTGTATTACATTTAGAAGGAAGTGCACACATTGTACGTTCCTCAAATCATAAAATTGTTACATCAGCAATGTAAATAAATGTCATATCAAACTGAGTTCCGTGACATGAAGTACGAACGACAGCGCAAACTTTCAATTTGACAGAGATACAGTTGTAAAAGTGTTTAATCCAAATTTTGTGTCGCTGATCTGAGGAGAACTGTTAACACTGATAAAACTGATACATAATGTGCAAACCATGTTCACCTCAGACGAAGAGAATGGTGTAGTGAACAGTAGTGAACAGTAAATTCACGTTCGATCTAGTAACGAAGCTCAAAAAGAAAAAAAATCAGTTTTAGTGAGAATGAAATGGTGACGTGGCAGTTTGAATTTATCTAAGTGAAGTTTTCAGGAGAGACTGTCCAACGATGTGGTCCATTTGATCATCGCTTCACTCGTGAGGGAAGATGCCTTGCCGTAATGGCCGTGCGTAACCAATCATGTGGATAAGTTATGATAATATCGCGTAGTTTCTAAACTACCCAGGACGTGCTCTCCACATCAGGAAATGGTCATGGGGCACATGAAACTGCTGAAACGTTATGCATACGATGGGTCATATTCAAATTTCACAGGTCACACTGCACATTGAGATTTAGAAAATAGTTACAATGAGAACTGACTAAAACCTAGATGTCTGGCGCTACAACTTTGAAGCAAAGATGAGAACCGTACGTTTGCCAACATGACATGAAAAATGTATGTAAATAAACAGTAAAAACATACAAGTTTGCGCTATTGTCTTTATTTATATAAGTTCATTTTTATTGCAAAAGTTTGGCTAATTGAAAGTCTGGTTTGGCTAATAAATTTTGAGGCAAATTAGCCCAATGCCATGGTTAGTAAATTTTTTGACCCAGAGGAAACTGTTAAAACCCAAACATAGTGGGGACTATGTCATTTTCAATAACTTGTTTATTTTATTTTATCATATTTGTTTTCATGTGTGAGTGTCTAGTTCAGTTTTTCCAAACGGTCTCTGTGTTATTGATTTCTTCCTATCAGATATACAACCATTACAGATTGGAAGACCAGTTTTATATAGTCTTTTTAAGTTGATGTCAATTTCCACATCTACTGTTTCTTGTGAGACTTCACAATTTTTTGCGATTGTATTATTTTTTTCTTGAATACGTAAAAAAAATGTTGGTGGGGTCAAGTAACCAGAACTAAACAATTAATTTTTTTATGCCTATATATAACAATGTAGATGTACCGACAAGAGTATCATAAATTCAGTACAAGAGTACCTTTCAATTTAAAATGTAGAATCAACTTAAAATTATTGTCATGACAAGTAAACAAGATTTTGATGCAGCTTGTTTGTGAACTACTTCAAATAGTCTTACAATAGCACAACTGTCTCACAAAAAAATACAAAAATAACAAGACTAAATTGACACACTGATGTGCACTGCTTGCCATAAGGACAATAGTGAGATGATGTTAATCCTATTGTACACTGTGGTGGCTGTAGTCTCGCTAGTCTATCAGCTAGCCCTCGGATGTTCTTCCGATAAAATATGACACACAGCCGAACAACGCTATCGAGGATGGAACGTCCGAGGTCTAGCAAATGTCATCAGGATATAAATAACTGCCAATCAGAGAACCGTATTAGCGACAAGCACAAACAGAGGACAATAGCTAAATTTTCATGCATATTCATCTTAAGGAGGGGCTTGTAAAAATAACCACCAATGCGTTAACTAAAATGTGTGAATGACAACGTCTACACACTCATCAAACACAATTACCATAAACTGATAAGACATAGTAATGACATAAATGTGTTTGTCAACACCTGCATGCAGAGATTGAATATATTAAAATATATATATATATGCATATATGGCCCAACCCACCGCTTATCGTAATCTCAATGGAATGTCCGGTCTGAAAATGACATTCGCTAGACTGTTCGGGCAAGCCCTCACATGCGAACTTCGTTCGCTTATAGTTATAGCATCGAAAGAAAGCCCGAACGTCTAGCAGCAAGACTATAGTCTCGCCAGTGAGGGCTATACACTGACACTTGGGTGGAACTAGACTTGGGCTACATGATAGTATATGATGTGTATAATGGTGAATGTTATATTTTTTTTACAGAAGTCGAAATGATAGAGATGATCACGATCCATGAAATACTGGAGAAAAAGGTAACTAATAAATGACTTCATTCATTCATTAGTCCCTTGAAGGAGGAAACTAGATACAAATGGGCTCCATCTATATGTCCATTCGCAATACTCATTTTATCATGCAAGCTATCATTTGAGACCTTGACTCTTGGCCATGACCTTCAGGGTCAATTATCAACATCAGTCCAATTCCTGCCTATCACAGACACATTTGTAGTATTTACATATTGCCAATTCCTTGTAAATCATGTTTACAAGTACTATTGAAGATAAGAATTATACACAAACATTAGTTTTGGTCCTCATATAACTTTTACTACATATTACATAATTATTACATATTACTACAGAAATAAAAAAGAATTGATGATCACAACTATTGTTTTTTGCAGGCTTTCTTAGCCAATGAAGATCTTGGAGACTCCTTGGACAGTGTGGAAGCTTTGATTAAGAAACATGAAGACTTTAAAAAATCACTTGCAGCACAAGAAGAAGAGATCAGTGTGAGTGAAAATAGTTCAATTTTATTGCTTTTCATACGGATGGAAATATTGGATTCAAAACTTTGAATATAGAAATGAAATCAAAGATTACATACTCAAAGACAATGTAATATATCATGGTAATTATTTATTGCATGATGAATATGACTAAGTAAATTTGTCATGATGTGTAAAAATAATAAAAGAATTATTGGATGTATACTTCCAGTGTGCAAAATGTATGCTTAGCATAATTGGTACAAATACCCTGTGGCAGATATAGTAAATTCTTTTGTTTTTATTCTACAGGCACATGTTGACTTTGCCGTTAAACTTGTAGAAAGTGAACATTATGCTGCAGAAGATGTCTCAGAACGTAGAGATACTGTAAGTAGATTTGACACCCTTGTTTTGTTCAGAGATTTCAAACACCAAGTCCTGATAAAAGTCAGTTAGTTTACTTCTGGAAATATGTAGACAATAAAATTGATCCTTCATACAAGGTAAAATTCTCCCAACATGTCAAATGGTACTATCACTCTCATAAAGACATAAATGAACATTCTTTGTTATTTTAAAAGAAACTTGTACAGGCAAAATTGGCTTCACATTTTCTGTGAGAAGATTGGTCGTGAAAGACTAAGTTTATATTATATGAAATCTATGAGAAATCTCAGTGTATTGAAAATGGTTTGGTATAGACAAGTTGACAATTTTACAAAGTCTTAGTAGAATCCAAGGTAGATAATTAAAATGAAATATGTGTGATGTCTTAGAAAATGCTATACTAGACTGAAAGGTCCATCACTGTTTTTGCTTCTTTAACCATTCATGAGTGTTATGTAAGCAGATCAACAATGAAGAAAACTGAGTTATGTAGTGTTATATACTAAAAACCTTTGTTATAGTTTTTTGCCAGATGTGCCAGAATTCATGTCAATATTTTAGTTACAGCCGCTAAAAGAACCTACCTTTAGTTCCATAGGCAATCTTGTAATGGTTAAAGTATTAGTGGTTAGGTTTTCATGTTGATATTTGTCTAACATTATCTCTTCACCTTCCGTAAAGAATGTTATATTTTAGGGATGAAAAGTCTGTGTATCTGTGTGTGTGTGTGTGTGTGTGTCTGTGTGTTTGTTTGTGTTTGTGTGTGTCTATATCACCATCTACAAAATTACTGGCTAAATTCAAACAAAATTTTGTAGACATGTTCCGTAGGGTAATGGCAAGATCTGATTAGGTTTTGATAAATATCCTAAGCATGCTTCAAATTCATTATAACTTGGTACATACATTTGTGATACCTAAGTGCATCTGTCCTGAAAATATTATCGATGTAGTGTTTAGTTAGTTCCCGCGGACGAAGTCCGGAACGGGGACTTATGGATTGGGTTCCGTCTGTCCGTCCGTCCGCCCGTCCGTCCGCAGCCGTTTCTTGGAGATACCTGGACCGATTTTTTTCAAACTTGGTACAGGGGCAACATGCTATGGCATACATATGCACGTCAATTTGTTTTATGATACGATCCAATATGGCCGCCTAGCAACCATTTGTTTGTGAATTTTCCCTGTCTAAAGGCATAACTCGGACATGCTTGAACAGATCTCTTTCAAAGTTGGTATTAGGACAGTGTTCTATGACATACATGTGCATATTCATTGTTGTCATGATACGATCCAATATGGTCGCCTGGCAGCCATTTTGTTTGTGAATTTTCATGTCCAAAGCCATAACTCAGACATGCTTGAACAGATCTCATTCAAAGTTGGTATTAGGACAGTGTTCTATGACATACATGTGCATATCCATTTACATTGTGATACGATCCAATATGGCTGCCTGGTAGCCATTTTGTTTGCGAATTTTCATGTCCATGCAAAGCCATAACTCAGACATGCTTGAACAGATCTCATTCAAAGTTGGCATTAGGACAGTGTTCTATGACATACATGTGCATATCCATTTTCGTCGTGATACGATCCAATATGGCTGCCTGGCAACCATTTTGTTGGTGAATTTTCCATGTCCAAAGCCATAACTCCGACATGCTTAAACAGATCTCATTCAAAGTTGGCATTAGGACAGCGTTCTATGACATACATGTGCATATCCATTTTCGTCGTGATACGATCCAATATGGCTGCCTGGCAGCCATTTTGTTTGTGAATTTTCCATGTCCAAAGCCATAACTCAGACATGCTTAAACAGATCTCATTCAAAGTTGGTATTAGGACAGCGTTCTATGACATACATGTGCATATCCATTTTCGTTGTGATACGATCCAATATGGCTGCCTGGCAGCCGTTTTGTTTGTGAATTTTCCATGTCCAAAGCCATAACTCAGACTCCATTTTCATCGTGATATGATCCCCCATACCCAACCAATCCTTTATTGTTGGAGGCATATTCCATGTCCAACAAGCACACACAACATATCTAAGTCTGTTTGTTTTAGGTTCACAAATGTTGTTGCGTGATCAGAGTAGTGATAATTCCTTAAAACCCAATTATAGCGGGGACTATGTCATTCTCAATGACTTGTTTAGCTTGAATTGACCTTCGTAGTACATGTTTACATTTTTTAGCCTGATCGCCTCCTCTACATCTGAACACGCCACCATGCAAACGAATTTCTGCTCACTAAGACACAGGCAACCAATCAGGTTGCGTCTTACTTGTCAGGGGCATACACGACGCATCAAACATCAACAAACATTGAATATCAACAGGAAGTCCAGTAATTGAACTTCCAGAGCCGAAGTACAACGGCTCAGTGGACGTGGACCTACCTTTACTATTACTACATGCCGTTATTTGTGCACACACGGAAACGACAACGTACGAAGTATTTCAAATATGAAAAAAATTTCAGTGATTGTATTGCTATATATATATACGGTAATTAAAGAATTCTTGTTTAGATGTACCTCTATGCATTTCGTCTTATGTACATGTTAGCTACATTGGAATGGTTCCCCCCCCCCCCTAGTGTCAATGTTTATCTCAGCGAACGCCTACGCGTTTTCTGCAGTAGGCTTGAAGTATTGTACGATTCATAGCAATATTTGCCACAGGGAGTGCACAGTTGTGCTATATGAATCCAGAAAAGAGGAAATTTAAGATATAATTTCTAAAAAAAAAGTCCTTATCGTGAAAATTTCGGTCGCTTTGCATTGCATTCAGGGTTCGAACGGTCCTGGAAAACCCTGGAATTTCAACCCTCTCTGGAAAACCCTGGAAAAATGCTCCCTACCCTGGAAAATGATCGTGATCGATTAATATTGACGAACGACATGTCTGTGCTTGAGCCACCCATTCTATGATTTATACACTGAGTCTCGTAAATGTGAAATGGCGAAATATTTTCAAAGTCTTTTGCCACCACGGTGAATCACGCTGATTAAACCCAGACAGTCAACCGATCGTTCCACAAGAAACTTTGCCCACAGACCGTACCTATGCATAGCTAGTTGAATGGGCGCCGCAATGTTTGTTTCGATCTTGGCTATTGCTACTCCGAGTCCAGTCGTCATTTCAGCGACATAATATTGTAAAAGTCCCGGGGGTAACAGTAGGTCTGTTAGTAAGGTAATCGTAACATTGTAGTGAGTATCAAGTATCACCAACCACGACTGGAAATTGTTACAAGTTTGGCGCACAAGTCGACATACTACAAGCTCACGCATGGCAATACTAGGGCCTTGGGAAGTGCAGTTCAATTTCCGGGTTGTGGAAGTGCGGTTTTGACTTTCATGTTGTCGATAAATGGGAATAAACTACTTTTTTTATGTTTGTCAGTACAGTAACATTCCTAAATGGTCAAGTTGAGTTGAGAAATCACGATGTTCTTCAACACGTGGCCGTATATAAACATTAAGACGCAAGGGCTGAACGTAATCAATTATACATTAAGCGAAATTGCGTTACGTAAATGACGTTTTTTAAGAAGAAAAAAGTTGTTGGTGACCTTTAAATTTAGCCACATCAAAACATACAATAATGAGGACACAGTTTAGTTTTTGATTTTTTTTCTGGATATGTCTGAATTAGACTATACGAATGCTGTGACTCAAATCTTACAAGATCAATGCACCAGCTTGACGAAACGACTACTACGGGGATAGGACAGAGGTTTCTCCGTTTAATCTTAGCGTGCAAACGTGATTTTAAAACGTCTTGATTAGTGTCGCTTGTCTTTTAAATGTTTTGTGACATGTTATGGGAACCTTTGTTAATTTCTTCTCGTCCACATCAGACAATTAGATGTCATTCAAAATTATACTTTTAAGTGTATGAACCCTGTGCATTGCATGGTGTTGCGTACACTACAAACTGTCTTCAGTAAGACGCAACCTGATTACGTTCGAGGAGAAGCCTACTACAGGGAACGCCTACGCGTTCAATTACTGGACTTTCTGTTGATATTCAATGTTTGTTGATATTCGATGTGTACATTTATCGTGTATGCCACTGACAAGTAAGACGCAGCCTGATTGGTTGTGAGACTCTGTGAGCAGTAATTAGTCCCCGCGGACGAAGTCCGGAACGGGGACTTATGGATTGGGTTCCGTCTGTCCGTCCGTGCGTCCGTCCGTCCGTGCGTCCGTCCGTCCGTCCGTCCGTCCGTCCGTCCGTCCGCAGCCGTTTCTTGGAGATGCCTGTACCGATTTTTTTCAAACTTGGTACAGGGGCAACATGCTATGGCATACATATGCACGTCAATTTGTTTTATGATACGATCCAATATGGCCGCCTAGCAGCCATTTTGTTTGTGAATTTTCCCTGTCTAAAGCCATAACTCAGACATGCTTGAACAAATCTCATTCAGAGTTGGTATTAGGACAGTGTTCTATGGCATATATGTGCATATTCATTGTTGTCATGATACGATCCAATATGGCCGCCTGGCAGCCATTTTGTTTGTGAATTTTCATGTCCAAAGCCATAACTTAGACATGCTTGAACAGATCTCATTCAAAGTTGGTATTAGGACAGTGTTCTATGACATACATGTGCATATCCATTTTCATTGTGATACGATCCAATATGGCTGCCTGGCAGCCATTTTGTTTGCAAATTTTCCATGTCCAAAGCCATAACTCAGACATGCTTGAACAGATCTCATTCAAAGTTGGTATTAGGACAGTGTTCTATGACATACATGTGCATATCCATTTTCATTGTGATACGATCCAATATGGCTGCCTGGCAGCCATTTTGTTCGCAAATTTTCCATGTCCAAAGCCATAACTCAGACATGCTTGAACAGATCTCATTCGAAGTTGGTATTAGGACAGTGTTCTATGACATACATGTGCATATCCATTTTCGTCATGATACGATCCAATATGGCTGCCTGGCAGCCATTTTGTTTGTGAATTTTCCATGTCCAAAGCCATAACTCAGACATGCTTGAACAGATCTCATTCAGAGTTGGTATTAGGACAGTGTTCTATGACATACATTTGCATATCCATTTTCATATTGATATGATCCCCCATACCCGACCAATCCTTTATTGTTGTAGGCATGTTCCATGTCCGACAAGCAGACACAACATATCTAAGTCTATTTGATTTAGGTTCACAAGTGTTGTTGCGTGATCAGAGTAGTGCTAATTCCTTAAAACCCAATCATAGCGGGGACTATGTCACTCTCAATGGCTTGTTCGTTTGCATGGTGGCGTGTTCAGATGTAGAGGAGGCGATCAGGCTAAAAATTGTAAACATGTACTACGAAGGTCAATTCAAGCTAAATAACGATGGTAAGATAGCAATGCACGATTAGCCGACATCTACATTGGATTTTAATCAGATTGATTTTCAGTAGGCTGCAAAAAAAATGTTTCTGGTCAGGAAATGTTGTCTAAAATGGTGCGATGATATGATTTTTTAGCACAACTTAACTAAGGTACAGTAGTGCTATAAGATCACCCTATTGAGACTAGATGACAGCTTTGTCATGTTATAAAATTTTACAGTAAAAATTGACTTTGTTCATTGTACTACATGTATACCATTCTGAGCTTACTGAACTACAGTATTATTTGTTGTTAGTGAAAACCGTTCCTATTGTAGTAGATGAACAAACATTTTCAGCATTTTGTATGTACATGTATATATAGTATTTCCCAGAATATTAGGTTTGTAAATATGTTAGCACATTGCTAAATTCTTACTATATTGTTTATGGTACAGCAACAAGAAGAACCCATTGGTAATGATGTACTGGTAGGCAAGGAATGTGTACTTGCCGTGAACGATTATGTCGAGAAGAGTCCTTGTGAGGCGTCCATGAAGAAAGGTGACGTCCTGAATCTCGTCAATAGTGCTAACAAGGTAATGTCATTCCTGTACATTTCTTATGTTATGTCATGTATGCTGACTAGTGGGCACTCCATTCCATTTTATCGTTTCATTTTTTTTAGCACAACTGAACTGATAAGATTCATTAGTGTTATAGGCATTGCTAAGTGTCTCTGTCTGTCTATCTGTCTGTCTCTGTGTATGTCAGTCAGTGTGTGTGGGTGTGGGTGTGTGTGTGTGTGCGTGCGTGCGTGCGTGCGTGTGTGTGTGTGTGTGTGTGTGTGTGTAAATGAACTTAAGTCAAAAACTGCTGTACTGATTGCCATATCTTGTGGGTGCATATTACCTTGCATGTCTAGTTGGGAAATACCTCAATTCAAAATGATTTTATCACCTGTGTGTGATTTGGGTAAAACAAATATGGTGATTTGGGTAAAAAATGTGATTTTTGGTCAAAAACCTTAAACTCCAAAAGTAGTGGGCAGATTGGGATTAAATTTGGGTGAATCATTCTTCAGGGTGTTTATACTAAGAATTTTTCAGCACATGATGGTCCCATGAGTGATATGCAAATTAGAGCTAAAAATGTGTCTTTTTGGTCAAAAATGAATAATTCCAAAACTACTGAGCAGATTGCACTGAAATGTAATGGGAATGCATCTAGGGATGTATGGATGAAGAAATGTTAAGTATACAATGATTCCATGAGTGATATTCAAATTAGGTGTACAAATGTTCATTTTTGGTCGTAAACTTATATCTCACAAAGTACTTGGTCAGTGAGACTGAAACTTGGTGAGACGTTTCTGTAAGTGCAGATTTTCTTCAAAATATTTTTACACAATTTCCCCAGCAACCATGAACATGCCCTTAGGAACAACCAAATGGCAGTATATTTTGGTCAAATAACAACATCTGGTAGGCAAGTGAGTAAACATTCAAAAATTGTATGCAAATATCCCTAGCAACCATGACCATGCCCATAGCAACAGCCAAACAGTTGTGTATTTCACAGATAACGGATTAATAGACAATTGAATAAACATTCAAACAATGTATGTAAATCTGCTTAGCAACAAGACCATGCCCATAGCAACAGCCAAATAATCATGTATATTGCAAAATAACAACAGGAATATAAAGACAAATGAATAAACATTCAAAAAATGTATGTAAATCTGCGTAGCAACAAGACCACGCCCATAGCAACAGCCAAGTAATAACGTATATTGCAAAGATAACAGGAATAGAAAGACAAATGAATAAACATTCAAGAAAAGCATGCAAATGTGCCTAGCAACGAGACTACGCCCATAGCAACAGCCAAATGATCACATATTGTGAAGATAACGGGGATTGATAGACAATTGAATAAATGGGCACACTTTCAAATTTTTTTATGTTAAAGTCGACATCTTTACTACCTCCAGGTCCTTGTGATGTGCAGGACAGTGCTTGGGCATAAAGGCATAAAAAAATTGTATTGTTCCAAATACATTCAATTTTAAAGTAGGTCGTGGTGGTGGTGGTGGTGGTGGTGGTGGTGGTGGTGGTAGTGATGGTGGTGGTAGTGACAACGGCAATGATTTGGTTTTGAATGTAATAGAAAACACGGACTGTGATACAAGTATACATATGATGGGAATATCAGGGGTGAACAAATCCACTTGTCCGAAGTCCGGGACCAGTGATTTTTGGGGCGGACCACATAAATTTGACCTCGTCTAGACAGGAGATAACACTCAACACACATGTGGCTCATATCATTACTAATACTGGTTTAGGGACACAAGAATTAGGAAGACAACGAAGAATAATAATTTCAATGTATAATAATTCAAATGTATCAAATGAAACATTTTATTTGCTATCATTCTGTCAGCATTGTTTGTATTATTGTTTTTATTCATAAAGGAGCTTCAAATGATTTATAGTAGAACCCCTTTCATGAAATGATAGTCTATGAAGTATCTCTTTTAGCACTGTGATATGATATTTGCCAAAGCCTCGATAACTGGCAAATTTGATTTTATCTCCACACCGTTACACGGACTCCCTCTAGTCAGGCAATGTATGTGTTCCTAGGTTTTTTTTCCAAAGCCTCGACGACTGGTGAATTTGATTTTATCTCGACACAGTCACACGGACTCCCTCTAGTCAGGCAATGTATGTGTTCGTAGTTTTTTAGTCCCCGCTGGATGAAGTCCGGACGGGGACTTATGGATTGGGTACGTCTGTCCGTCCGTCCGTCCGTCCATCCGTCCGCAGCCGATTTTTTTCAAACTTGGTACAGGAGCAACATACTATGGCATTATACATATGCACGTCAATTTGTTTTATGATACGATCCAATATGGCCTCCTAGCAGCCATTTTGTTTGCGAATTTTCCGTGTCCAAAGCCATAACTCAGACATGCGTGAACAGATCTCATTCAAAGTTGCTATAAGGACAGTGTTCTATGACATACATGTGCATATTCATTGTTCTCGTGATGTGATCCAATATGGCTGCCTGGCAGCCATTGTGTTTGCGATTTTTCATGTCCAAAGCCATAACTCAGACAGGCTTGAACAGATTTCATTCAAAGTTGGTATTAGCACAGTGTTCTATGACATACATGTGCATATCTATTTTCGTCGTGATACAATCTGATATGGTTTGTTTGCGAATTTTCCATGTCCAAAACCATAACTCAGACATGCTTGAACAGATCTCATTCAAAGTTGGTATTAGCACAGTGTTCTGTGACATACATGTGCATATCCATTTTCGTTGTGATACAATCCGATATGGTTGCCTGGCAGCCATTTAGTTGGCGCAGTTTTCATGTCCAAAGCCATAACTCAGACATGCTTGAACAGAATAGTGATATCAAAAACAACCATAAGAGGCCAAACAGCATTAACCAGGTTTTAAAAATGACAACATAAACTGCCAGTTGCTTAAAACCCAATCATAGCGGGGACTATGTCATTTTCAATGACTTGTTTTTTCGTGAGATTTTATAGGATCAACTTTGAAGTAGTCAGTTTCTTTGTACACTTGTGATGATTTGCTTGCAATGTCTGGGTTTTCCAGACAATTTTGACAAAACGTAGTACAACTTTTGTCGTCATACTGCAATCATGACTAAAACTGTTTTCCAATGTTCTTGTCACATATTTCTGTCAAATTTCTTATCATTTGTGAAATCCAAGTGAAGTCGCCATTCAATGTTTTTCGATTCATCGATGCCTCAAAAATAATAATTACAAATATAATAGAATTGTCAATTGACTGAAACCAAGCATGTCAACTTTGTATTTATTATTATAAATTGTGTATTGTTCAACTAAAAGTGGTGTAAGTCTGAATATATAGATTCATAGGCAAGATTTAATGTTTCACATTAGCGGGACCAGGGACCACTAATTCTTTCAGCAGGACCACTGATTTGTTCACCCCTGGGAATATTGATTAACGTTCAGTTGTCATGGGGAGGGGACGGTCATGTTTTACAAAATGGGACAAAGGGGAGGGTCATTTTTAACAAATGGAGAATTTGGGAGGGTCATGTTTTACTTAACTAACCATGTGTGATTTCTCCGGCCCTCCCCCTTCTGTAAGTACTGAAGGCTCCCTAATGTATATGAACATAGATTAGTAGACAAATAAATAAACATTCAAAAAAAATGTATGCAATATTCAGTCAATTAAACAGTTGTCCTACAGTGCCATTGGCACTATATTTCATACAATTTTATACATCACACTACCATGACTGCAGGTGGCAATCACCTGAAAATATCCATTGCGGGGACGGAGTCATCTCCGATGATCGACTGCTTGTTATATCAATATCTCAGATGTTTATCCTATTGAGGAGTCTTGCACCTGTTACATGTTTTCTATTTTTTGTCTTGGGAGGTCAGCAAAGTCGTAGAAAAAATGTGAAAACCTTTCACACACCCATTGCTCTTTAATGAAGAAGGTGGGAGAATGTGAGATAGGTTTTATAATAAGCAGACAAACTAACAACAAACTACTATCATGGCAAAATTGGTCAGTCAATCATCAAAGTCTTGGTCCACATTTTTGACTTGCTTTGTGAACTGTACTAAAAGTGCAAGAATCAGTCATCTAAACCTACAGCTCTCAAGACAAAACATAAAAACATTATTCATTATCATATACCTATGCCCATATCAATCACTCCTTGAGATGTTTAACATGAAATATCTGATATGGGATGTTAAACGTCAATGATATTCACATTAAACGTCATGACATTTATGTTAAATGTCATCAGAAAACACATCTCTAATTGGACAAACATGTCGATTCTGAACATAAACAACTTAAATAAAATGGAGGCTGATCGTCAGGGATATCGCGTATCCCACAGCACTGGAATTTTCAAAACAAGGAAATTTTGACAAAATATCCATACCCAAATGATACTATTTATGATCGTAAATTCACAACAACACAGTACATACATTTCGCAATGGTATCATGGGCACACGTATGGCTGTGTGTATTAGCCATCCACTGACACTGTATGCTACCCATACCACACTATCGTACAGCATGCAGTAGTTAAGCTCACGGTCAGCCAACCATCTACTTTTATTAACAATATTAAAGCATTTTCTGAAACTTTTAGAGAACTTACTCTAATACCAATATTGTATTTCAAAATGATTATGGAAAGTTACACCGAAATCTGATGAAAATTAATGATGGTTGAGCAGGGTCAGCGAACTACATGTATGTGTATATGAATGTCACCTGATAAACAGGTCACATGACACATGAAGTGAATGGCATAGCAAGTAGTACTCTTATATTTTTCATAATTTCCCTTTGAACTCCTGGGCATAGGCATATGATAAATTGGTTATTTCCCGATATCAACTCTTCATCCATTATATCAACGTTTGTGAAGTTTCCGTAACATGATACTCATCTAACAACTTGTGTCACATTATAGAAACTGCACGAAGAGGGGATGTCAGGTAATAACCTCATAGTAGTGCTATAGGCATGGCAAAGTGTCTGTCTGTCTGTCTGTCTGTCTGTGTGTAAACAACTTAAAGTCAAAAACCGCTGGACCGATTGCCATGATATTTGGTGGGTATATTACCTTGGGTGTCTAGTTGGGAAATTGATCAAATCAAAATGATCCTACTACCGATGTGATTTGGGTAAAAAAACACGATATTTGGTCAAAAACCTTAAAACCTTTAATTAAAAAATTACTGGGCAGATTGGCCTGAAATTTAATGGGAACATTCTTAGAGCATTTGAATTAAGAAATGTTCAGGATCAGATGATCCCATCAGTGATATGCAAATTAGGTCTCAAAATGTGTCTTTTTGGTGAAAAATGTTTAATTCCAAAACTACTGAACAGATTGGACTGAAATTTGGTTGGAACGTTCTTCAGGGTATTTATATTAAGAAATATTAATGACATGACAATCTAATCAGTGTGTTTTTGGTCAAAAATCTATAAATAATGCCAAATTTATTGAGTAGATTGGGTTAAAATTTGATGGGAACATTCTTAGTGGTGCTTAGATCAAGAATTGTTCATAACATGTATCAGTGATATGCAAATGCTTGACCCCCACACACACTCACTTTAATAATTGTACTTTCATTTTCTGCCCACATGGGCGTATTGATTTCAAAGATAATGAATGAAGTATTAAAATTTCAATGTAGACGACCATTAATTACAATAATGACAAATACTCGACTATTTATAAAGACGAAGTGTGAACTGACAACAGGTGAAAAAACTATACATTGATATCTGCATGTACAGTACATGTGAATTACACCAGTGTTTTATTTAAGGGCGGTAAGTAGGTAAAATCTACCGGGGTTCCCACATCATTTTACCGGGGTTCCCCACCTAAACTATGATACATTGCATGGGAAGCACTACCAGTTTTACCTCTTTCCCCTTTCTGTTACCGGGGTTCCCAAACCTTAGCAAAAACACTGTACACGATGCTGCAGACTTTCGACTAGCATTCTTCAGCGTCGTCAAAAAAGTATAACAGCCTCATATACCTTTTTTTAAAGTGTTGATGTTGTGTATACTCAAAGCAGGCCTTTGATGAGGAGGAATGTAGGAATATACTTGATAACCCAAATATTCCCCAACTTGACATGGATGCACAGACCCTCTTGGAGTCACCACTATCTCCAGGAGAAGTATTCAGTACACTGGCACCATGAGGGAGAACAAATCCCCTGGTAACGATGGGTTAACTGTAGAATTCTATAAACATTTCTGGCCATTAGTTAGTAAATTGGTAATGGACTCTTTTAACACTGCCATTGAGGTACAAAATGTAGGGGAATTCTCAGTCTCACAGAAACAAAGTATAGTTACACTAATTGAAGAACCGGGTCAGGACAGACAATTGTTGAAGAACTGGAGACCAATAATATCCTTAAATTAATGTTGATATGAAGCTGGTGTCGAAATCCCTGTCAAAACGACTTCAAAAGCTCTTCCCAAACATTGTTAGCTCTTCCCAAAATGCTTTTGTAAAGGGGAGTAACATAGGTGACTATGTAAGGTTAATTGACGAGATTTTTCATTTTACCAACAAATTTGAGATCCCGGCTATACTCTTGGCAATTGATTTCGAAAAAGAGTTTGATAGTGTAGACTGGGAATTTTTATACAGGGTACTCCGGAGATACAATTTTGGCCCTAGATTTATCGGCTGGATAAGGGCAATGTATAATAATATAGAAAGCTGTGTGATGAACAATGGGTATAGCACTGGATATTTTAAATTAGGCCGTGGGATCAGACAAGGAGACCCCTTATCGCCAATGTTATTTATACTAGTTCTTGAACCATTGCTAGTCGCCATAAGAACCAACAGAGATATCCATGGCATAAAGTGTGCTGATATAGAAATGAAAGAAAGTGCATTTGCGGATGATTTGATTGACTTGTTTTTTGACCTGTGAAAAATCCGTTGAGGTGCTATTTCAAGTGTTAAAGAAATTCCAGTCGTGCTCTGGTCTGAAGGTTAACACAGAGAAGACGGAAGGGGTGTGGCTTGGCCCATGGAAGGGGAGAGGGGAGTTAAAGTTTGGGGTACGATGGCCTACCACCCCTGTCAAAATTGTTGGAGTCTATTTCGCGTACAACCAGAGGGAGGTTGAAATATTAAATAGTAGAACAGCACTAAATAAAATGAAAAGTGTCATAAACACTTGGAAAACAAGAAAACTTTCCCTTTTTGTGAAAGTTCATTAAAACTTTGGCTGTGTCTCAGTTTTCATATATATTAAATTGTGCTGTGCTCCCAAAAGATGTTCTCCAAAACATAAATAAGTTGATCTTCAACTTCCTCTGGGATGGACGGGACAAAGTTGCAAGGAAAACCCTGATAGGGGAGGTGGGCCAAGGTGGACTAAGGTGGACTAGGGGTACCAGACCTGACCATAATGAAAAAACAACAACGTATCCTAATAAAGAAGTTCTTGAACCCTGACTTCACTCAACCCTGGACAACATTTGTGAAAAAAGCATTAGAGAAAATAGGAGGAAAATTGATCTTCAAATGTAATTACAATATAAACACCCTACCTATTATTGGTGGATGTACACCCTTTTGGAAGGAATGTATGGAGTCGTGGGCCAGTGTGACAGAGGACTTCTATGGAGAATTCAATCAAATAATTTGGAACAACAAACATATAAAGATAGGGGGAATGTCAATTTACTATCCAGAATTTGTTGAACATGGTATAATGAGAATTTCAGATCTGTATATGGAAAATGGAATTATACCATGGCGTGAGCTGGCACACTCTGAACTATCCCCCATTTTCAAACTAAAGTGGATAGGCATTTTACATGCGATTCCAGAAAATCTAAAGAATATAGATGATTATATAGATGATGTCTGCATGAACATATCAGGTATTGCAACTCCTATAGAGGATAATCACAAAACACAAACTAAAGTCAGAACTCATCGACAGAAAATTTACCAAACCAAGCAGTGAAAAGAAACTTGAAAGAGACCTGGGAGTTGGCCTACTGCAATGGCATAAAATGTATTAAACAAATTCTCAAAGTCACAGTCGATAGCAAATCAAGAGACTTCCAGTTTAAAATTCTGCATAATATACTGTACACAAACGAGAAACTGTACAAATTAAACCCAGTAAAGTTCCCCACAAACCTCTGTAGCTTCTGTCATGCGGTCTCAGAGACCATAGAACACTTATTTTACAACTGTAAACACACTATTGGTATCTGGGAAGCAATAATAACTGTATGGGGCAAAGCACTTAAGTTAAGGGCTGTTCCTAGCAAAATCTGCCTAATTTTGTCAGACCCAGATGAGACACTTTTACTCAATTTCATAAGCCTTATAGTTAGAAAATACATTTACTCCTGTAAAAGAAAGGAATCCCTTCCTGTGTTCAGAGAACTGTACAACCAATTTAAACTACTTTATAAGTATGAACACTTTATCGCAAAGAAAAACCACAAACTCATACCTTTTCTAAAGAAATGGACCCCTCATTCCATATGTATCATAAATGGTAATGGATTGCAATGTAAACATTGCTCTTTTGAGAACTGGAATGTAACATGACATGTATATCTTTACAAATAACATCCAATAAAATACCTTAAATTACAAAAAAAAAGGAAAAAAAAGTATTGACGTTGTGTTCGATCATTAGTGATCAGAATAGTGATATCAAGAAAATGACAACATAAACTGCCAGTTCTTTAAAACCCAATCATAGTGGGGACTATGTCATTCTGAATGACTTGTTTCTTGTTTAAATTTTGTCTAAATAAATGAACCCTTTAAACATACTGCAACAATACGAAGGCACTAATCAATATTTCCTGTCACCAACTCGTATTGTGCAACCCCCAATTTTTGAATTCAGTATGCTGAAGCTATTTCTGGGTCAGACTGTCCCATTCAATTGTTGATATAATTGTTATCGAGAAATCTTTAAATTATGTGTATGAGAAGGAATACAATTCATATTTCTATTACTCAACTACTGAGAACAGAAAGTCAAGGTTGTATGTGAAAAAGTAGTGTAAGCGATATGACTTTGAATCTCTTCTCATGTCTAGCTGTCTGAGATACTGAGATAGATAAAATTTCAGATTAAAACATAGCCAGCCACACAGTCATTAACATCATATGATGTCTTTGTTAATCAATCTCAGAATTTGCCAATAATAAGTTAATGTTTACAGGGGGAATGCCCAATTATGGTACATTTGTCATATCAGGATGGTACTTACTACACTGTTGACATCATTCTAACAATTGGTGGTTTACTCATTTGCATGAACAACTTTTGGTTCATGATTTCTCATTGAACTGACCCTGAAAAAGAGAAATCTTGAGAATTGGAGGCACTGATAGCCTCTATACTAACAAAGAAGTAATAATGAAAATATTGACTGTGATTTGTTGTAGGACAAAGCATACCAACGTAAACAAGATTTAGACTACTCCTTACAAGTACACCAGTATTTTGCTGATGCCAAAGAAGCAGAGTCCTGGATGAAGGAGAAGGAACGTATTGTGAGTAGCGATGACTATGGTAAAGATGAAGTTGAAGCTAAAGTAAGACAAAAACTAAATAATTACAGTCATCGCAGTAATTTCCCGCACAGCAACTTAACGATGTTGCCAGCTAATTAGTGAGCAATATTGAGAGTTAAATTGACAATTACCGAGACACGTGTGTGTTTTGTAACTGATGTGGACACATGCTGACTCAGCAGAAACTCGTTTCTGTATTTATGTTACAATGTTTACACAAATGGCTCAACAAATTTCAAGTACATATACTTTCTGAATGGCGTGACTGCTTGCTGTATCATGAGTATAAGAACAAAAAAGTTTTTGAGATGTGTATAGAAATATCCTAGGTCACGGTATCACCGTATAAAAAAAGATGCATGCATGCGTTTTCTTGAAACGCTATTCATAAAGTAACTAGCCTAAGAAGTTGCCGGTAATTTTTTACCAA
The DNA here is from genome assembly GCF_964340395.1 of Glandiceps talaboti. NCBI lineage: Eukaryota > Metazoa > Hemichordata > Enteropneusta > Spengelidae > Glandiceps > Glandiceps talaboti. The sequence goes on from NW_027554294.1 coordinate 90,832, forward strand.
CACATTTGAAGGTCACACTTGCAAGTAATTTATACTTCGCATTGTAGACTAAATATCCCGATTGACATAGTCTGGACTGATGTACTCTGGCTCTGAATGTATCAAAGCATACAGATAGACAACGTTGTTGACATTAATTTTGATTGACACTTCCATTAGATAGCAATGAACCGTGTAGACAAATTTGATAGGATCATTCTTCTTCTACATGACTGTTGGCAAGCCTTTGATTTCGACATAATTTTGCCATTTTCTGGTTTTTAGATTTTATTCGCTACTCCGTTTGCTCCTGTCATTCAACGTCTCTAATTCTCAAATCATGATAGTTTGACATGCCAATATAGTACAGCAGATAGCCTACACAGCGGAGAACCATTGCCGGTTTCAGTATGAGTAAACAACAGATAACTAATTTCTTTTCTCCGGCTAGTAAGCCAGGTAGGAGTGATGGAAATGATGAACAAACTGCTAATATCGCAACGAGACAGCAGGCAAATTGTGCCTTCCGAAATACTTCAAATGCTAAGCCTTTCGTTGTTATGGTGGCAAATTTGCACTTTCGTATGTGATCTGTGCACTGTGTGCATGTCTGTTACTGTACATACAATGTATAACAATATCAGTATGTATCAAATATCTCGTATCGTCTTTACTTTAATTTATTTTAAGTGACCAATGATTGAGTTAATTTACAAAATCTTCAGAGGAATTAGTGTGGTGTAGACATTCACTGGTAGAAAAGTAAAAAATGATTCACGCAATACTCAACTTCCAAACATGTACTGCACTGGTGAAATGACACAATATATGTTATCAATTTCACATTGCACATCAGTCATCTGCTATGAAATATTTGTCAATGAGTAAACCAAACGAAAAAAAAATCCTACTGAACACTAATTGTACGTAATAAGTGATGTTTAGAACTACCTGCATTTATTAATTACGTTACTCCATCTGACTTGCATATGTAAAATGAGACGGGTTCCCCCAGTTACTCCATTACTTTTCTGAGTACATTCACATTCAAATGGCACTGAAAAACTTCAAGATAGAAATATCGTAAAATTAAAACCCAAGAACAAGTATCTAAAATGTAGACATCAATAACAACTTTTACACAAATGATATATTCACAGATACATGTACCTCCAGTGCTCATAGTGTTTGAACTTCTATGGCTGTGAGGCTCATATGTCGGCCTAAATGTAGCATTAGACTTATAACCAAGAGTCAATACAAAGGAAATCCACAAAAAGAGAATATTTACGGTGCTGTCTTGGCAACAACTTCTTTGATAGCAGTTTCTGTAAATATGTTGGCGAAGACATCGTGTGCTCTAATATAAGGTATCTTTTCACATGACGAAAATATATCTGACACGTGTTAAATTCTGGGCAATACAGTGGTTGAAATAACAAATTAACATGTCTTAGCCTCCTAATATTTCACGTAAGTTTGGTTCGACAATTCGACCATGAGGAAAACCAAAAAGTAGCAACATTTTGAAAGGTGACGTAGTACACTGACATCGTGCTCACGTTTTCAGGGTGATTGCTTCTATTTGCATTGCCGTTAGAGAAATTCTAGCGATTGCTTCCAGTCAAACATTGGAACAGAAAAAAGGCACAAAAACAGAGGATAGAACCCTTAAAACCACGTCACTACACGCTACATGCAGTTATTGCAGCTAGTATAAGACATGGTTTGAGTGAACCTCATAAACATTACATGGAAGGCCGATTCATTGAAGGGGTGGGCAGTGTGGTACATCAATCATAATAACAATATTTATGATTAGTTACCGACTTTGATGGGTTTTTTTTTTACACATTGATGGTGTTAAATAAAGATTAGCAAGCTTACCAAAGTGTGATAGTAAAGTTGAGTATATAAATACAAATATGTTTATGCCAACTTATAACCTGTACATGAAATGGTTTCTTCCGGACAAAGTTTTATGAATTCACCCGTGGCGCTACCCCACTGTTCTAATAAACAAGAAAGGCCTAAGGATGCAGCGACATCAGTTACAATATAAACATGTGTCTTGGTAATTGTCGATCGAACTCTATTGTACATTAATTAGCTGGCAACATCAGTAGTTTGCTGTCCGGGAAATTACTGCGATGACTGTAATTGGTTGTAAGTTGAAATTTGGATATTAGAGGCACACCAGTAACAACGTGAAGTTCTGATGTAGAAGCAACCAACAATCTATCATCCTTACCTCATCCTTCATTGCTCTGGTTGAAATTGAGGAAAACTTTGACATTTGATATTAATCTTGAAATGTATGATTTTAGAGGTAGGCATACAGTCAGTAATCTGACATTGTCTTTTTTGTTTGGTTGAGGAAATTGTTATGTTTTGAATATAGTAGTGGACTTTGTACATGTAGCTTGTTGTTCATTGTCCATTGCTACTGATGTATAACAAGTTATTGGTAAATGATGGAGTAATTTATGCAGCTAATTATGCAGGTCTATACTATGATTAGGTAAAAACAGAAGCCAAAATGTAGTGAGAAAGTTTGGAATTGTTACCACTGACCAGGTTTGTGTTGTATATTAGTAAATCCTCATTTTATGTGCTGCACTGCTGTAGCAGGTTGTCTGTTTTTAAGACAACGGTGGATACATCTAATCTAATATAACAGTTTGGTAAAATACATATTTGTATGGTTTATTTGACAGTCTTTGTTGAAGAAACATGAAGTGTTGATGTCAGACTTGATAGCATACAGAACCGTCATTGATGCCTTGAGAAATCAAGCCATGGAATGTAGAGTAAGTCTATTGAGACTAGATGACAGCTATGACATTATGTTATAAAGTTTTACTGTAAAAATTGACTTTGTTCATTGTACCTACATGTATACCATTCTGAGCTTACTGAACTACAGTATTATTTGTTGTTAGTGAAAACTGTTCCTATTGTAGTAGATGAACAAACTTTTTGAGCATTTTGTATGTACATGTATATATAGTATTTCCCAGAATATTAGGTTTGTAAATATGTTAGCACATTGCTAAATTCTTACTATATTGTTTATGGTACAGCAACAAGAAGAACCCATTGGTAATGATGTACTGGTAGGCAAGGAATGTGTACTTGCCGTGAACGATTATGTCGAGGAGAGTCCTTGTGAGGCGTCCATGAAGAAAGGTGACGTCCTGAATCTCGTCAATAGTGCTAACAAGGTAATGTCATTCCTGTACATTTCTTATGTTATGTCATGTATGCTGACTAGTGGGCATTCCATTCCATTTTATCGTTTCATTTTTTTAGCACAACTGAACTGATAAGATTCATTAGTGTTATAGGCATTGCTAAGTGTCTCTGTCTGTCTCTGTGTATGTCAATCTGTGTGTGTGGGTGTGTGTGTATGTGTACGTGCATGCGTGCGTGCGCACACGCCATGATATATACTACTAGATGTATTACCTCGGGTGTCTAGTTGAGAAAATTATTGTTCAAGTCAAAATGATCTTACCATTGGTGTGTCATTGGGGTCAAAAAACACATGAACACAGACAGATACATACCTACATACATACATACATACATACTACATACATACATACATACATACATACATACATACACACACACATAAACAATTATATACAAACATACATACATACATACATACATACATACACACATAAACAATTATATACATGTACATACACACATAAATAGTTATATACGTACGTACGTATGTACGACGTACAAACATACATGAATACGTACGTGAAACGTACGTACGTACGTACGTACGTACAAACATACATACATACATAAATACGTACGTACGTACGTACGTACGTACGTACGTACGTACAAACATACATACATACATACATACATACATACATACATACATACAAACTGTTTTGGCAATTCAAGGAGAGGAAACAGTGTCGGAATGGGAGAACTCTTTTCCTTACGAAGTAGTAAATTAGTCACACTAAATATCTGCTTGCTTGATTGACTCTGGGATTTTTTGGCTGAAGTAGTCAGTTTTGGCGTTATGTAGAAGATCTGTTATGTGGTTCTTTGCATCCTGATATAATTGTTTATGAACTGTCAAATTTGTCTTTCGCCATAAGTGCTCAGCATGACGACATTGTCGCTTTGCCTTCTCAGTCGTTTATAGAATTATACCAAAGATCACTTCGACAAGATGAAAGTCTCTGCGGCTTTACTGCCGCATGACTTACCATTTGAATTTAATGTCGAGATCCTAGGCTGTTAAATGTTCAGATGGAGCTAGTATACTGTGAAGGTCTTCCATGCGGACAGTGTGATTTACATTATGAATGTTCTGTGTCATCTTCATGGTGATAATTGGAGGAGGTAGCGCCACATTGAGGTGACTGATAATGCAGAGATGGTTGGATATAATAACACCAGAAACTATTATAGACTGTACTAAGTCACTTTTCAATCTATGCACTTAACCAATAATTATATCGACCATATATGTTCTGACTCCTTGTTAAGGGTTTGGGTACTATAGTCACATGTTCATGTGAATGTATATCTATGACCCTCCTTCACCCCTTTAAAACCACTGTGGCTGGACCATCAGAATGTTGGCATTCTCAATATTAATGTTGAGTATATAGTTTGTTTGAGTGTGCAGTGTGATAGAAGCCATATAGAGATGGCTTTCATACTATGATTTGGTGTTTTATGTTGAATTAGGAAAATATCAGTATATTGAAAAAATACTTGCTAATTTGTTGTGTATGTTTTGAAATTTGATATACAGGATTTAAATTTGGTATGTACATGTATATATAGTATTTCCCAGAATATTAGGTTTGTAAATATGTTAGCACATTGCTAAATTCTTACTATATTGTTTATGGTACAGCAACAAGAAGAACCCATTGGTAATGATGTACTGGTAGGCAAGGAATGTGTACTTGCCGTGAACGATTATGTCGAGGAGAGTCCTTGTGAGGCGTCCATGAAGAAAGGTGACGTCCTGAATCTCGTCAATAGTGCTAACAAGGTAATGTCATTCCTGTACATTTCTTATGTTATGTCATGTATGCTGACTAGTGGGCATTCCATTCCATTTTATCGTTTCATTTTTTTAGCACAACTGAACTGATAAGATTCATTAGTGTTATAGGCATTGCTAAGTGTCTCTGTCTGTCTCTGTGTATGTCAATCTGTGTGTGTGGGTGTGTGTGTATGTGTACGTGCATGCGTGCGTGCGCACACGCCATGATATATACTACTAGATGTATTACCTCGGGTGTCTAGTTGAGAAAATTATTGTTCAAGTCAAAATGATCTTACCATTGGTGTGTCATTGGGGTCAAAAAACACATGAACACAGACAGATACATACCTACATACATACATACATACATACTACATACATACATACATACATACATACATACATACACACACACATAAACAATTATATACAAACATACATACATACATACATACATACATACACACATAAACAATTATATACATGTACATACACACATAAATAGTTATATACGTACGTACGTATGTACGACGTACAAACATACATACATGAATACGTACGTGAAACGTACGTACGTACGTACGTACGTACAAACATACATACATACATAAATACGTACGTACGTACGTACGTACGTACAAACATACATACATACATACATACATACATACATACATACATACATACAAACTGTTTTGGCAATTCAAGGAGAGGAAACAGTGTCGGAATGGGAGAACTCTTTTCCTTACGAAGTAGTAAATTAGTCACACTAAATATCTGCTTGCTTGATTGACTCTGGGATTTTTTGGCTGAAGTAGTCAGTTTTGGCGTTATGTAGAAGATCTGTTATGTGGTTCTTTGCATCCTGATATAATTGTTTATGAACTGTCAAATTTGTCTTTCGCCATAAGTGCTCAGCATGACGACATTGTCGCTTTGCCTTCTCAGTCGTTTATAGAATTATACCAAAGATCACTTCGACAAGATGAAAGTCTCTGCGGCTTTACTGCCGCATGACTTACCATTTGAATTTAATGTCGAGATCCTAGGCTGTTAAATGTTCAGATGGAGCTAGTATACTGTGAAGGTCTTCCATGCGGACAGTGTGATTTACATTATGAATGTTCTGTGTCATCTTCATGGTGATAATTGGAGGAGGTAGCGCCACATTGAGGTGACTGATAATGCAGAGATGGTTGGATATAATAACACCAGAAACTATTATAGACTGTACTAAGTCACTTTTCAATCTATGCACTTAACCAATAATTATATCGACCATATATGTTCTGACTCCTTGTTAAGGGTTTGGGTACTATAGTCACATGTTCATGTGAATGTATATCTATGACCCTCCTTCACCCCTTTAAAACCACTGTGGCTGGACCATCAGAATGTTGGCATTCTCAATATTAATGTTGAGTATATAGTTTGTTTGAGTGTGCAGTGTGATAGAAGCCATATAGAGATGGCTTTCATACTATGATTTGGTGTTTTATGTTGAATTAGGAAAATATCAGTATATTGAAAAAATACTTGCTAATTTGTTGTGTATGTTTTGAAATTTGATATACAGGATTTAAATTTGGTATGTACATGTATATATAGTATTTCCCAGAATATTAGGTTTGTAAATATGTTAGCACATTGCTAAATTCTTACTATATTGTTTATGGTATAGCAACAAGAAGCCCCCATTGGTAATGATGTACTGGTAGGCAAGGAATGTGTACTTGCCGTGAACGATTATGTCGAGAAGAGTCCTCGCGAGGCGTCCATGAAGAAAGGTTATGTCCTGAATCTCGTCAATAGTGCTAACAAGGTAATGTCATTCCTGTACATTTCTTATGTTATGTTATGTTATGTCATGTATGACTAGTGGGCATTCCATTCCATTTTATTGTTTCATTTTTTAGCACAACTAGTGTGATTTGATGTTTTATGTTGAATTAGGACAATTTAGTATATGTATAACAATCATTGAAAAAACACTTGCTAATCTGTTGTGTATGTTTTGAAATTTGATATACAGGATTTAAATTTCCGTTGGACAGCTTTGGAACAAGTGGCTGATGAATGTAGTACCAGTCTTGGCAGTGCTCATGATGTACACAGGTTCTTTAGGTGAGAAATAACTCTTGGGTAGATTGTAAGTTTGTGTATGAGTGAGTAGATGAATTAGTGATAGCCAGCTAGGATAGAGTATGATATGTTGCTAATGATTTGGTATGACCGAAAATTCCACAGCTTTGTAGTATATGGAAAGTTTAGGAATTAATATGAGCTATCAGATCTGACAAACCAAATACTGTGCATATTGACACACCAGTAACATTATCAAATTGGCTAAAGTAAAGTACTAAATGTGTTTAATTTCTGTTTAGATACACACATTTGCTGGAGACAGCTAACAATAGAAAACAACGTTGTCTGGAAGACTCATGCAAACAACACATACAGAGATGTGAAGTACGTGATCTCTTAGTCTGGATGAATGATAAAGAGGCCTTCACTGTCTCCTCTGAAGTCGGTGACGATTTGGGACAAGTGGATGGTCAACAGAAGAAATTTGCTGATTTCCCCAAGGACTTGGCAGCCAACAATAAGGCCACACTGACAGAAATTATTGAAATTTCTATTGCCATACATGTTGAAAGTAGTCATGAAGTACAGTGTGTGGCTGCTTGTATCCAGGTTAGCAAGTGTACCATGCTATGATTAATTGAGTTTGGTCTTAAACCCCAATGTTTGAATTCTATATAATCATATGAAACTTTGTAAACCAAAGATTTTAATGATTGAGAATATAGTAATAAAGTTTGAACATGATATTAAACTCTGGATAAAATTCTGTATTTTCATGAGCTTTCTGACTCTGTGTCTCTGCAGGTGACATGATCGTCTGATGACATACTAGGATTTCTTTAGAAGATTGTTGTACATGTAGATGTAAATGTGTATGAATGGCCGGCCTCCTTCACCCCTTTAAAACCACTGTGGCTTGACCACCAGAATTTTGGCATTCTCAATATTAATGTTGAGTATATACATGTAGTTAGTTGGCGTGTACAGTCTAAGAAGAGTCATATAGACAGGGATTTCATAGTGTGATTTGATGTTTTATGTTGAATTAGGACAATTCCGTATATGTATAACAATCATTGAAAAAACACTTGCTAATCTGTTGTGTATGTTTTGAAATTTGATATACAGGACTTGAATTTTGTATGTACATGTATATATAGTATTTCCCAGAATATTAGGTTTGTAAATATGTTAGCACATTGCTAAATTCTTACTATATTGTTTATGGTACAGCAACAAGAAGAACCCATTGGTAATGATGTACTGGTAGGCAAGGAATGTGTACTTGCCGTGAACGATTATGTCGAGAAGAGTCCTCGCAAGGTGTCCATTAAGAAAGGATATGTCCTGAATCTCGTCAATAGTGCTAACAAGGTAATGTCATTCCTGTACATTTCTTATGTTATGTTATGTCATGTATGCTGACTAGTGGGCATTCCATTCCATTTTATCGTTTCATTTTTTAGCACAACTAGTGTGATTTGGTGTTTTATGTTGAATTAGGACAATTTAGTATATGTATAACAATCATTGAAAAAACACTTGCTAATCTGTTGTGTATGTTTTGAAATTTGATATACAGGATTTAAATTTCCGTTGGACAGCTTTGGAACAAGTGGCTGATGAATGTAGTACCAGTCTTGGCAGTGCTCATGATGTACACAGGTTCTTTAGGTGAGAAAGAACTCTTGGGTAGATTGTAAGTTTGTGTATGAGTGAGTAGATGAATTAGTGATAGCCAGCTAGGATAGAGTATGATATGTTGCTAATGATTTGGTATGACCAAAAATTCCACAGCTTTGTAGTATATGGAAAGTTTAGGAATTAATATGAGCTATCAGATCTGACAAACCAAATACTGTGCATATTGACACACCAGTAACATTATCAAATTGGCTAAAGTAAAGTACTAAAATGTGTTTAATTTCTGTTTAGATACACACATTTGCTGGAGACAGCTAACAATAGAAAACAACGTTGTCTGGAAGACTCATGCAAACAACACATACAGAGATGTGAAGTACGTGATCTCTTAGTCTGGATGAATGATAAAGAGGCAATCACTGTCTCCTCTGAAGTCGGTGACGATTTGGGACAAGTGGATGGTCAACAGAAGAAATTTGCTGATTTCCCCAAGGACTTGGCAGCCAATAAGGCCACACTGACAGAAATTATTGAAATTTCTACTGCCATACATGTTGAAAGTAGTCATGAAGTACAGTGTGTGGCTGCTTGTATTCAGGTTAGCAAGTGTACCATGCTATGATTAATTGAGTTTGGTCTTAAACCCCAATGTTTGAATTCTATATAATCATATGAAACTTTGTAAACCAAAGATTTTAATGATTGAGAATATAGTAATAAAGTTTGAACATGATATTAAACTCTGGATAAAATTCTGTATTTTCATGAGCTTTCTGACTCTGTCTCTGGTGACATAATCGTCTGATGACATACTGGGATTTCTTTAGAAGATTGTTGTACATGTAGATGTAAATGTGTATGAATGGCCGGCCTCCTTCACCCCTTTAAAACCACTGTGGCTTGACCACCAGAATTTTGGCATTCTCAATATTAATGTTGAGTATACATGTATATACACATAGTTAGTTGGCGTGTACAGTCTAAGAAGAGTCATATAGACAGGGATTCCATAGTGTGATTTGATGTTTTATGTTGAATTAGGACAATTCCGTATATGTATAACAATCATTGGAAAAACACTTGCTAATCTGTTGTGTATGTTTTGAAATTTGATATACAGGACTTGAATTTTGTATGTACATGTATATATATAGTATTTTCCAGAATATTAGGTTTGTAAATATGTTAGCACATTGCTAAATTCTTACTATATTGTTTATGGTACAGCAACAAGAAGAACCCATTGGTAATGATGTACTGGTAGGCAAGGAATGTGTACTTGCCGTGAACGATTATGTCGAGGAGAGTCCTTGTGAGGCGTCCATGAAGAAAGGTGACGTCCTGAATCTCGTCAATAGTGCTAACAAGGTAATGTCATTCCTGTACATTTCTTATGTTATGTTATGTCATGTATGCTGACTAGTGGGCATTCCATTCCATTTTATCGTTTCATTTTTTTTTAGCACAACTGAACTGATAAGATTCATTAGTGTTATAGGCATTGCTAAGTGTCTCTGTCTGTGTCTGTGTATGTCAATCTGTGTGTGTGGGTGTGTGTGTATGTGTGCGTGCATGCGTGCGTGCGCACACGCCATGATATTTGGTACTACTAGATGTATTACCTCGGGTGTCTAGTTGAGAAAATTATTGTTCAAGTCAAAATGATCTTACCATTGGTGTGTCATTGGGGTCAAAAAACACATGAACACAGACAGATACATACCTACATACATACATACATACATACTACATACATATACATACATACATACATACATACATACATACATACACACACACATAAACAATTATATACAAACATACATACATACATACATACATACATACATACATACATACATACAAACTGTTTTGGCAATTCAAGGAGAGGAAACAGTGTCGGAATGGGAGAACTCTTTTCTTTACGAAGTAGTAAATTAGTCACACTAATATCTGCTTGCTTGATTGACTCTGGGATTTTTTGGCTGAAGTAGTCAGTTTTGGCATTATGTAGAAGATCTGTTATGTGGTTCTTTGCATCCTGATATAATTGTTTATGAACTGTCAAATTTGTCTTTCGCCATAAGTGCTCAGCATGACGACATTGTCGTTTTGCCTTCTCAGTCTGTCGTTTATAGAATTATACCAAAGATCACTTCGACGAGATGAAAGTCTCTGCGGCTTTACTGGCGCATGACTTACCATTTGAGTTTAATGTCGAGATCCTAGGCTGTTAAATGATCAGATGGAGCTAGTATACTGTGAAGGTCTTCCATGCGGACAGTGTGATTAACATTATGAATGTTCTGTGTCATCTTCATGGTGATAATTGGAGGAGGTAGCGCCACATGGAGGTGACTGATAATGCAGAGATGGTTGGATATAATAACACCAGAAACTATTATAGACTGTACTAAGTCACTTTTCAATCTATGCACTTAACCAATAATTATATCGACCATATATGTTCTGACTCCTTGTTAAGGGTTTGGGTACTATAGTCACATGTTCATGTGAATGTATATCTATGACCTCCTTCACCCCTTTAAAACCACTGTGGCTGGACCATCAGAATGTTGGCATTCTCAATATTAATGTTGAGTATATAGTTTGTTTGAGTGTGCAGTGTGATAGAAGCCATATAGAGATGGCTTTCATACTATGATTTGGTGTTTTATGTTGAATTAGGAAAATATCAGTATATTGAAAAAATACTTGCTAATCTGTTGTGTATGTTTTTTGAAATTTGATATACAGGACTTGAATTTTGTATGTACATGTATATATATAGTATTTCCCAGAATATTAGGTTTGTAAATATGTTAGCACATTGCTAAATTCTTACTATATTGTTTATGGTACAGCAACAAGAAGCCCCCATTGGTAATGATGTACTGGTAGGCAAGGAATGTGTACTTGCCGTGAACGATTATGTCGAGAAGAGTCCTCGCGAGGCGTCCATGAAGAAAGGTTATGTCCTGACCCTCATCAATAGTGCTAACAAGGTAATGTCATTCCTGTACATTTCTTATGTTAAGTTATGTCATGTATGCTGACTTAGTGGGCATTCCATTTTATCGTTTCATTTTTTAGCACAACTAGTGTGATTTGGTGTTTTATGTTGAATTAGGACAATTTAGTATATGTATAACAATCATTGAAAAAACACTTGCTAATCTGTTGTGTATGTTTTGAAATTTGATATACAGGATTTAAATTTCCGTTGGACAGCTTTGGAACAAGTGGCTGATGAATGTAGTACCAGTCTTGGCAATGCTCATGATGTACACAGGTTCTTTAGGTGAGAAATAACTCTTGGGTAGATTGTAAGTGTGTGTATGAGTGAGTAGATGAATTAGTGATAGCCAGCTAGGATAGAGTATGATATGTTGCTAATGATTTGGTATGACCGAAAATTCCACAGCTTTGTAGTATATGGAAAGTTTAGGGAATATAATATGAGCTATCAGATCTGACAAACCAAATTCTGTACATATTGACACACCAGTAACATTATCAAATTGGCTAAAGTAAAGTACTAAAATGTGTTTAATTTCTGTTTAGATACACACATTTGCTGGAGACAGCTAACAATAGAAAACAACATTGTCTGGAAGACTCATGCAAACAACACATACAGAGATGTGAAGTCCGTGATCTCTTAGTCTGGATGAATGATAAAGAGGCAATCACTGTCTCCTCTGAAGTCGGTGACGATTTGGGACAAGTGGATGGTCAACAGAAGAAATTTGCTGATTTCCCCAAGGACTTGGCAGCCAATAAGGCCACACTGACAGAAATTATTGAAATTTCTACCGCCATACATGTTGAAAGTAGTCATGAAGTACAGTGTGTGGCTGCTTGTATCCAGGTTAGCAAGTGTACCATGCTATGATAAGTGGGTTTTATCGTCTGCAAGTGCCTTTGCCAGGTATAGTGTAAAGAGTACCGGGCTCAGACAGTCTCCTTGAGGAGCTCCTACATTCGTGATAAATGTTTCTGTAGTACTCCGCATCAAACTTGTAGTTGCAATACATCCTTCAACAGTATTGATACCATATGGAGCTCGTCTTCATCGAGAATGTTTTTTAGATCTTGAAAGCACCCCCTGTCCACGGTGTCAAAGACAAGTCACATTAAAACTACATGACTGTATAAACAATATACGTAAAAACTGTACAAGTTACCTGTCTATAAGGTGTTAATACTGTAAGATATTTATAAGTTAAAATGCCCTAACTTGGACATGTAATGCCATCTAGAAGTTTGAAATGTTGGGGGAAATAGTTTGTCTCAAGTATGTACAAATACCTACCAGTATGTAAAGTCTGATGACCTTATGTATTGATAAATATACATGAAATTCTGTGATTACATAATTTTAGGCAAATTCTGCCATCAGCTGTGTTTACAATTGTTCTGTGATAGAAGCATCTGACTGGACTGGAATAATATGAGAAGAGAACTTTGAATCAAATCTAAATTTCACAATTTAAATTGTTTATTTAGCATTCATGTAAGAATAAATTATACCATGCAAGAACCAAACTGAACCAAAAATATGGAATATATACTCTGGTCATTCTATGTCAAGACAACAAGTGTCTGTGTCATTGGTTCTGTTGTGTTCAAAATTGCCCTTACTTTCCCCAATCTTACTGGCAATAGTACATTACCAACACTTTTCTTCATTCAGCTGTAAACTATTCGTGGCCTCTAAGCATTGTCATTCCTCAAGTGACTCATCATGACAAGGGCCCCTTAGGTTACTCGTATTTTCCTTGTCTGAACGAAGAAAAATATTTGGGAATTATATCTAAGTTTACAAAAAAGAGACTGGTGTTTCTGTCAGCAAGAAACCCATAATAAGATATTTTATATGTTTATGGTGATAGGACCAGTGGAACGTTGAAGTAAATGATCAAGGTTTTGTACCAGCAACTGAGAAGATAGATTCAGTGCAGTCCTCATCCCAGGGTAACTTGGCTGATGAAGTCAATAGTATTGCCAACATACAGAGACAGAGACAGAGACAGATCGAAGATCAGTAAGTTACTATAATTATCACCATGGGTTTCTTACAGAGAAGTTGCACAATGTTGATGGAAGAAAGTCATGAAATTTACATTTTAGATGCAGCATTTTAGCAAAGGTTTTTGAACCTTTGTAACATTGACTATAGTTTGATAGGGAACCCTGGTAAAACAGCTATGGAATTCTGGGACATTTGACCTACTTCCCAGCTTGACAATGATGTATAGAATGTTGCAGGCAAACCTAAGTAAGTTTACTGACCTCAAAAAAGATTTTTTGACAAGTTTATGATGAAGCACTATATACTATCCATTTGACACACCTGTAACGTTATCAAATTGGCTAAAGTAAAGTGCTAAAATGTGTTTAATTTCTGTTTAGATACACACATTTGCTGGAGATAGCCAATAAAAGAAAACGTTGTCTGGAAGATTCATTGACTCAACACATGCTGAGACGTGAAGCTGGTGATCTCTTGGCAGCCAACAAGACCAGACTGACAGAAATTAATGAAATGACTACCGCCATCCAAGTTGAAAGGAGTCAAGAAGTACAGAGTGTAGCTGCTCATATCCAGGTTAGGATGTGTTCTATGCTATGATTAATTGAGTTGGGTCTTAAAGTGGCCATATGGATGAGAATTGGGGTATTTGTTTTGGATTTTTAATTTATAAAACAATTTTATCATGGCTTCCTACTTGAAAAATCAGTATGAAACAACATATGCCAAGTCCTTGTTTGTAACTCAATAAATGGCAAAAGACCGGTAAGTATGAAAAATGTTTGATATTGTACGTACAATAACAAACTTTGTGACACGTTTTTTTAAATAGATATTTGCAGTATATTGAATTACAAACACAGAATCCACCTAAGTTGTTTCACTTTGACTTTTCAAGTATGAAGCCATGATAAAATTATATTATAAATTTCAAATCCATTTCTCATTCAAATGGCCACTGTTTGAATTCTACATAAATGAATGAAATTTTGTAAAGCAGGGATTTTAACGATTGGGAATATAGTTATAAAGTTTGAGCATGATATAAAACTCTGGATAAATTCTGTATTTTCATAAGATTTAAGTTTAAGACTCTTTAGTCCCTGGTCACATGATCTTGTGATGACGTAGGGATAAAATGTCTTTAGAAGATTGTTGCTGTTGTGGCCCTCTCACTGTTACTGCTGAGTATTGGGGTCCAGATCGTTCTGTAATAGAAGCATCTGACTGGACTGGAATAATATGAGAAGAGAACTTTGAATCAAATCTAAATTTCACAATTTAAATTGTTTATTTAGCATTCATGTAAGAATAAATTATACCATGCATGAACCAAACTAAACCAAAAATATGGATTATATGGTCATTCTATGTCAAGACAACATGTGTCTGTGTCATTGGTTCTGTTGTGTTAAAAATTGCCCTTACTTTCCCCAATCTTACTGGATATGGTACTTCATTGTAGAATCATTATTCCCAACATATTTCTTCATTCAGCCGGAAACTATTCGTGACCTCTAAGGGTAGTCACTCCTCAAGTGACTCATCATGACAAGGGCCCCTTAGGTTACTTGTATTTTCCTTGGCTGAACGAAGAAAAATATTTGGGAATTATATATAAGTTTACAAATGATACTCTGGTGTTTCTGTCAGCAAGAAACCCATAAGATATTTTATATGTTTATGTTGATAGGACCAGTGGAACGTTGAAGTAAATGATCAAGGTTTTGTACCAGCAACTGAGAAGATAGATTCAGTGCAGTCCTCATCCCAGGGTAACTTGGCTGATGAAGTCAATAGTATTGCCAACAGACAGAGACAGAGACAGAGACAGATCGAAGATCAGTAAGTTACTATAATTATCACCATGGGTTTCTTACAGAGAAGTTGCACAATGTTGATGGAAGAAAGTCATGAAATTTACATTTTAGATGCAGCATTTTAGCAAAGATTTTTGAACCTTTGTAACATTGACTATAGTTTGATAGGGAACCCTGGTAAAACAGCTATGGAATTCTGGGACATTTGACCTACTTCCCAGCTTGACAATGATGTATAGAATGTTGCAGGCAAACCTAAGTAAGTTTACTGACCTCAAAAAAGATTTTTTGACAAGTTTGTGATGAAGCACTATATACATTGTACTATCCATTCGACACACCTGTAACGTTATCAAATTGGCTAAAGTAAAGTGCTAAAATGTGTTTAATTTCTGTTTAGATACACACATTTGCTGGAGATAGCCAATAAAAGAAAACGTTGTCTGGAAGATTCATGGACTCAACACATGCTGAGACGTGAAGCTGGTGATCTCTTGGCAGCCAACAAGACCAGACTGACAGAAATTAATGAAATGACTACCGCCATGTCAAGAAGTACAGAGTGTGGCTGCTCATATCCAGGTTAGGATGTGTTCTATGCTATGATTAATTGAGTTGGGTCTTAAAGTGGCCATATGGATGAGAATTGGGGTATTTGTTTTGGATTTTTGATGTATGAAAAAACATATGCCAAGTCCTTGTTTCAATAAATGGCAAAAGATCGGTAAGTGTGAAAAATGTTTGTTATCGTATGTACAATAACAAACTTTTTGACACTTTTGTTAGATTTTGGCAATGTATTGAGTTAAAAACACTGACTGATGAATGAAGTACCAGATTTGGCAGTGCTCATGAAGTACACAGGTTCTTTAGGTGAGAAATAACTAGATCATGTGTGTGATTGAGTGGGGGGGGGGGAGTGATAGGCAGCTAGGAGATGCATGGAGGATGATATGTTGGTAATGACTCCTATTGCATATTCGGTATGACAGAAAATTCTGCAGCTTTGTAGATGGAAAGATCAGGGAATATTATATATGAAAGTAATTAGTTTTTTTCTGTTACATATTATCTACTGTTATGATATTGGTCATGTAGTTTTATTACTATCATGTGTCTAGGTATAATTTGGGAAAATATTGTAGTATTAAAAGCATGTAAGAATAGAAAGTGACCTCAACTCCATTTCTTCATAGTTTACACAGGAACACAGTTATAGATGTCCACTTCAATTGAATAGTGTTCTTTTTTGTCTATTCCAGAGATGCCAATGAAACTTTAAAAGTGAGAAAGACAATGCTCTGAATACAGACAACTACTGTCTGTAATCTTCAGAGATGTGTAAGTTTATCTATGTAACATTCTGAAATACTTCACTTTACTTTTTTTTGTAGCATAGTATTATGTTACATAGAGACGCTCATTAGACAAAAGTTTATGATCTGTAATCATTTTAATATTTCATATCATTCATAGAATATTCGCATAAGTCAAATCTATACAATTTTGTATGATCATGACCTTGCGAGACACATTAGTCGGTTTTTTGAGGACATTTTTGTCGTTTTTTTATGGTATTTGGTAAATTGGCTACAAACTAACTTCACAATTGCAAGTCAAAACTACGAGAGTCAATCTAAGTATGGTACTTCCATTGACCTCACTGTACTAACAAGTACATGATTTCTCATGTTCAAAATAGATTTTCAATGATTTGCTATCCATACCCTCTGAAAATATGAATGGCTAAAGCTGTTTGATGATGTATCTAATCTTGTCCTATTTACGAAATCTAACTGTATTTGCCAAAAACAATTGGCCTAGACTTGTTGCGACAGCAGTCGCCAACTTACAATCACACGATATGTACTCCAACGAGTTGTGCCGAAGATGTGTGTACTACTGTGCAGTAGTGATATACCAATCGATTCAAGTTTCTGTGTGGTGGTAAATTTGTTTGTTAACAATGTCTGTTGATATCAATTTCTTTGAGTGTTCAGCGTAGCATTGTGGCATGCAATCATCACTGATGAAATCGACACAGTGTAGTTAGTATCTATTGTTTTTCGACTACCTAGCCTAGTTATATATCATCCCATTCTGGTAGAGGTTTGACACATCTCATGTGTGAATGGTTTTCTACACTATATAATCTCGAGTGTGCCATATTGATAATCTAAACATTTACTAGAGGGTCTTACAATGTCAGAATGCCAAATACATTTGAGGTGTTGTTTAGTTCTTTCAAAACACTACAAATACGCGAAAAACATCATAATTCACATTTTTCCATCCTTTTTTAAAAGCTTTGGTGGTACTTTGTTAATCATGGCAATGGAGTGCAACATTTTTTGGTTGATAAAACATGATTTAAAAAAACTTCTGGTCTTTTGACATAGCATGGAGAGTTAAATTTGTGAACATGATGACTCTATTCAGTCAAAATGACAGGGTTGAGTAGGCAAGTGGATAAAACTTTGAGAAATAGACCATGGTTTATAGGTGGATGTACCAGGTTACAGAACACCTGGTGTTCAAGTATGCAGTGAATATATCATTAGACAACCACTCTGCTGACAAAATTGTGTTCCCAGCCCGACCTGTCTTAGAATTAAACCAATTCATATATACTCAGACAATTTGACAACGTGTATGATATTATATGCATATCAGTTATTTCCCCGTTTATGGCCAAAACAAATCTCTTCTTACGTCAACAGTGCTCAAACTGAAGTTACATTACCAAAACTTCATCCTGGACTATTTTGCATCTGAGGCTTTCAAAAATCCTTATTGTGTAATCCTGCATCAAAAAACATGTATTGGAAAAACAGTTCACAGGAAATTAATTTATAATACTTTGACTGGCAATAATATACTACATTTTATTTGCCACCAATTGAGTATAACATTCACAATTTACTGGGAAGTGTGGTTTCTTTACAATGATGAAGGGAAACACATCGTGTGTGCCTCATGTCTATAATGTATGTATACATTGTGACTGTCTAGTAACTACCTCTTGCTGTCCATGAATTTGTGTTTTTTGGGGACAATAAGTGCTCCATACAATCGATACTCAAAGAATATGTGTAGTGGTGTGGCTTACAATCACCATCACTAAGGGTATAGGATACTGCCATTAAAAGAGCTAAATATGTTGAAGAGCTAAACCTGTTTTTCTGAAAGTCATCGGTTCAGATTTATATGTGCAATCAGTAACATACATGTAAATGACAAATATGAGTTTCATTACACATCAACAATTTATGAAATATCACTTTAAAAATGCCAACAAGTTCTGAAGACACAAGTACAATAAATGAATGATTTACAGAAAATAGAATAATGGTAAAATTCAACAATGGTAAGTTGCGCCTTATAAGTTATGGGGTCAACAATTTTCCATTGTGACTTCTTCTCCATTGTAAGAAAAGTATCATCATCTATCAGCTATGATGACCTACAGCATTATGTACCAAGTCTACCACCTATAAAGATGAATATAATAAAGTAATCTATTTGATCTTAAAATAATTTCATAAATTCAAAACTTAATATTAATTATAATCATTTGACTCTAGACTGTTCCTGTCAGTATGCACACCTACAGCTTATATTTTTAGAATCATATTATTACAATAAATGTTGCAATTTGTCTTTGAGCTAATTGTCAAAACAGTCAACAATGAAATATCCAATTGCAATATTACACAAAACGCTTTGAATGAAGTAACTTCTGATAATGTTTGATGAACTTCAGGTTTAGTTTTCATAATTCCACTACAAATTTGGGGTACTTAACATAATGTAGCAAGTCCACGTTTGTGGCATAATTCCACAAACACAAATCAACAACAAAAGTCGCAAATTAATGCAAGATTGGAAAAGTCATGATGAGAACCTTGACTCGTTCTGTTGTGAACTTACAACAGTTTATATAGCGTGTGGTGTCTAGTTTGGAAATTGTTCAAAGGAAAATGATTGCCTCACAGGTGTATGATTTGGGTAAAAAAATGTGGGTTTTTTTGGTTAGAAAAAATTAAAATGTAAACCTACTGGGGGCAGATCAGTCTGAAATTGGGTGGGAACTTTCTTCGAGGGGTTTATAGTAAAAAGAATTTCATTATATGATGCTCCTAATAGTGATATGCAAATTAGGTATACAAATATGAACTATTTGGTCAAAAATCTTTAATTCCGAAAGGACTTTGCTGATTTGTCTGTAATTTCACAGGGATGTTTCTTGGAATGTACAGATCAGTGAATATTAATCACATGATGATGCCATGAGTGATATGCAGATTATGGTTAAATACATAAATAAATAAACATTCAAAACATGTATGTAAATGGGACTATTAAACAGCAAGAGCACGCCTATAGCAACAGTCAAATGATCACATGTATTGCAAAGATATTATCAGAGATTCATAGGCAGGTGAATGAACATTCAAAAAATGTATGCAAATATGTCTAGCAACATGACCACTCCCATACCAACAGTTAAATGATTGTGTATATTGCAAATGTAACAACAGGGCTGGATGGATAGGTAACTGTGATGACTTCTATTCATTATCTGTACCAAAAGTGGCATCTTGACCTTATTTGAACCATAAATCGTACAGATTCAAATTTGATGTGTAGTTAGGAAATTACTTAGACTTGGATGTAACACAGTGTGCATACACGTGTGGGTTCTATTGCTGTGAATATATTGGTACAGTACCTGATAGCATCCATAAGGGTTGTAAAATATAAAACTCTTCAGTTTAATTTTTATTGATTGTAATTTGTTTCATATGACTACTGACAGGCAATGTAGACTCACTGATCTATTTTTTTGTTTTTGTGTGGAGAATGGGTTTATTATGGTTTTTTTTTTGTGTTCTGAGCAAGTCATAACAATGGGATCACAGCCTCTTACAGTATCAAATCCTGAAAAAGAGAAAGAGCAAAAAATTATACCAAAACTACCAAAAGAGTGTGGATAGTGACAATATTATATTTTTGCTCAAACTATAGATAAATATAGTAATTATATGAACTTTGATGTCATTTTTGCCCTGATTGGCATGTACCGGTATGTAGTCTAAACGATTATTGCAAGTGTGAACTATAGTGATTTCAATCTGCCATTTGTCATGGAATTATGCCTTGAAACAACAAAAATCTAACAAAAACAAGAAATATATGAAGTGAAAGTTCAAGAAATCCAAATTTTTAAATATAGTGACCATGATTGTGTAAATCATACAGAGGTGAATTTACCAAAAGTTGAGGTAGCACACATGGAACAGATTATGTGAAAGTCACGAAAACAATATTCTATTCATGTTCAAATTTTACAAAACAATATACTTAACTACATAAAAATGACAGTTGATAATCTAAAATGCTGTAACGACTGATAATATTTCTAAAGCGAAAACAAAACAAAACATATCAGGCTCTCCAATGGTCAGTGAGTGGAATGCAGGCATCTCAGATTTGAAGGGAAATCTCATTAACATTAAAATTTGTACCCAAGTTAATTAACTGAATAACTTTGCCATAAACACACAAGTTGGGGACTTAATATCTTTGGGACTATGTCTTCAATTGTTTGAAATGTTATTGCTATACAAGTCAGAAGAATAAACAGATTTTGATACTAAAATAAAGTTACTGTATAAATAGTATTTCATGTTGTCATAAACAGCTAAAATAAAGTTACTGTATAAATAGTATTTCATAATGTCATAAACAGCTAAAATAAAGTTACTGTATAAATAGTATTTCATATTGTCATAAACAGCTAAAATAAAGTTACTGTACAAATAGTATTTCATAATGTCATAAACAGCTAAAATAAAGTTACTGTATAAATAGTATTTCATATTGTCATAAACAGCTAAAATAAAGTTACTGTATAAATAGTATTTCATATTGTCATAAACAGCTAAAATAAAGTTACTGTATAAATAGTATTTCATATTGTCATAAACAGCTTAAATAAAGTTACTGTATAAATAGTATTTCATATTGTCATAAACAGCTAAAATAAAGTTACTGTATAAATAGTATTTCATATTGTCATAAACAGCTAAAATAAAGTTACTGTATAAATAGTATTTCATATTGTCATAAACAGCTAAAATAAAGTTACTGTATAAATAGTATTTCATATTGTACTAAGCACTAAGATCTCAACACACTCAACACCTGAACTGATATAATTGAAATGAGAAAATGATTGCAAAATGAAACACATAGGCATGCCTTCAATCATAGAATATTTCAGCAATCTCCTGGCAGAGATTAAACATATACTTAATATAACAAGAAATGAACTACATGTACAACAAATGTATCTTGCAATAATTTCAAAGAAAACTACACAGTTGTAAATAAATGTTCTCCTCAAATACACACACATTATTGATAGATAGATAGATAGATAGATGACATATCTTGGTATTTCAATTCTTCATGTAATTTAATACTCATAAAATTCAGTGGCAAACATGTTCAGGAAAAAAAATATTATTTTATAATATTATATCATAACAATTTAGTTCACATTTACTTTGATCTGCAATGGGATGGATGTTTGAAATGAATGAATGTAACCTGACTTTGAACATACAAACACATTCAAGTATCAGAAATGCATACTTGACAATCACATACATTTGTGATAACAACTTTTACAATAAATACAATAACAATTTGACAGACTAAATTATATATAAGAAAATCAAGAATACATGGTAGTCTAATAGCTTCAAAAATCATTTCTGGCTCTTTAGTATTGTACAAATGACAATAACATATGGAAATAAGTAGTGACATATTCATTGATATTTATCTTGATAATGTCGAGACAAATTTAACCTATAAACTTGATTACACAGTGATTTTGGTGATTTGTCTCTCCAATTGGCAGCATGAAATTTTATAGCTGAAGGGCATATACACTAGTACTCCTCAAACAATGAAACAGCAAGATATTGAAGGGAAGACCATTAATTAGGATTTGTGTAATATGATCATGTTTTCCATCACTGTTATAAGTTGGGTGACTGAGTTATGTGCTTTTCTGAAGAGATTTGTACAGGTTTTAGCTCAACTAAACACTCAGGATCAGTCGTACTTATGGCATGATGCAGTGTCTGACCGTGCGTGTGTCTGTGTCTATGTATGTATGTGTGTGTGTGTGTGTGTGTGTGTGTGTGTGTGTGTGGACAACTTAAAAAATCAAAATGATCTTACGAGTGATGTGTGATTTGGGTTAAAAAACTTAAACTCATAAACTGCTAGACAGGTATAGGTCTGAAATTTGCTGGGAACTTTCTTAAAGGTGTTTAGGTGTTCACAATAATTTGTCCATGACAAGATGATCCCATCAGTGATAGTTCCAAAGCTACTGCGCAGTTTGGGCTGAAAGTTAATGGGATGCATCTGGGGATGTGTAGATGAAGCTGTATTCATCATGTGATGATCTTAACAGCGATATGCAAATAAGTCTAACTTGGTGGGAATGTTGCTAGAGGTGATATTCTGCAGTTAATGTTGACCACACCCTTAGCAACAGTGAAATGACGATGCACATTACAAAGATAACAACAGGGATGGGTAGGTAAGGGATGACATCGAAATCAAACACATCGTAATTACGCGTCATAACGAGCGTAGATACGCATAATTTTTTATCGCCAACACACAATAGTGATTCTCACCTTCCGTGTTTCCAATGATGACATCGTCTTCTATCGTAGTTGATCGTAGTTTGTCATAATTTTTGATCGTCAAAGAAAACCACGTACTCCAGTCAGTAATGTGCTGATGAAACTAGTACTGTACATGTTTTTATGAGTGCAAGTTCATGGGCGATATTCATAAAAAAAAAACTATAAGATACGCACGAAATCAAAGTTTCAATATTCAGTAAATCTTTTCACGAACATGACGGTATGTATTCGAAATTTATTGTGATGGACGCATGGACGTAATATTGTAACAGTCCTGGGTTAACAGTAAATCTTTGAGGAAGATTATTGTACAATTGTGTGACTTTCAAAGCAGTTAGACTTTCTTTTTGGTTTTTGCACGTCGACAAACTAACAGTACAACTTACAAGCTCATGCTTGACGGCCATGGTAGGGCCAAGAAATACTGTTGAATTTCCGGGTTGCGGAAGTGCAGTTTTGACTTTTATATCATCAAATAACGGGATTTGTTTTATATATTCTAAAACAACAACTAATTTTTTGTGTTTCTCAGTACAGTAACATTCCTAAATGATGGGGTTGAGTTGAGAAATCGCAATGTTCGGCAACACGTGGCGTGATGCATGATGTCGGTAGATAAACATAGAGACGCAAGTGATGAACGTATTCAGTTATTCCTAGCCCGAAATTTCGTTATATAAATGACGTTTTTTAGGTGAATTCTAAATCAATCAAATCAAACCATATATATTAATGCGAGACAAGCTTTAGTTTATAATTTGTTTTTATGGACAATGTTCGAATTCAACTGACGAATCCTGCGACTCGAATCTAACATGATCAATGCACCGTTCACCAGCCAGACGAAAATGGTCGACATGTTTGTTGACTAGCCGAGAAGTGCATAAGGAAGTTGTGAGGCAGTCCGAATAAATAGATGTAAAATCCGACGTTTCGAATAAAAATTCTTCTTCAAGGTATTTTTAGGCAAGACATATTAGGTAAACATCTGAATATATCTGAAACACTTAGTTGACTAGCCGACTGTATGAATGCCATAGAAGGCATCTAATGAATAACATTGAAAAAAGTAAGCGTGAAACTGATTTGCACAGGAAAGAAAATCTTTTTGTTTCGTTTTTTTTTTCACGATGAAGACTACGCGTAAATGGTCGTAGTTTGGGCTTATGAATAACGAACAATAGGTGTTTACTTTTTATTGTCTACAACCTAAAGTACATGAATATGCGTTGAGACTTATGAATATTCACCGTAGTACATCGTAACTACTAGTAGCTACTCGTCTTTACTCGTTACGATGCGTAATTACGATGCTTTTGATTTCGATGTCGCCCCTAAGTGACTAAAGGTTCATAAAATGTATGCAAATATGCCTAGCAACAGGACCGCACCCATAGCAACAGCTAAGTGATGGTTTATATTGCAATGATGAAAAGTGGGAAGGGTGGGCAAGTTACTGAAAATTCCAAAAATGAATGCAAATATCCCTAGCACCAAGGCCATGTCCATAGCAACAGCCGAATACAGTTGTGCTGCAATGCCATTAGCCCTATTTTTGAAATCTACCTGCACCGGCAGAATTAATTAACTTTTCACCACTCGCAAGTGGTGTATTTTGCCACTTGCTACTCGCAACTTTCACTCGCATCATGCATATTTTGTACCTTGTACCTGGATAATTTGAGCCCTGGAAGTAACCAAGCTTGTATTTATGGGAGTCGACAGGTTGGCCAGACGAGTGTAAGCCTAGCAACACCATGAGGGGGGCGATACAGCACATGGCTGGTAATGATTCTCTCTGTGCAACCCTCGGAACCGCGACATTTTTTTAAGAGTCAGAAGCCCAGCACACATTCTCATTGAGACCTCAGAGGTATCAAGGTTTAACATTGTTGGGAGGGAAGTGGGTAATAAAGATTTTGAAGTAATCAGTAAAGTAAAGGCAGCAATTAATGGTAGGTGATTAGTGAGGTTATTACAATAGGCTTCTGTTAGTCTGTTATTCTGCAGTAAATATGTAAATGAGTTATGCTGTGTGCTGCAGTCACGCCACATCATCTGCGACGGTCTCTGCTTCCACCATATGTGTATTAACGCCACATCATCTGCGACGGTCTCTGCTTCCACCATATGTGTATTATCTTGGATTTGGTTCGTATTGCCACTGCCTCTTCATTATAACGGCCACCATTTTATCAAGTCATGCCTTCAGTACTGTATAGCGCTGCCACCTTTAGCACTGCCACATTGATGAACATTGGAAAGAATGTCATCAGCATCTCTATTGTCTAAAGTGAATACCAATATGGAACAAACTCAAGAATCTGAATATATGCAAGACCCCGGATACCAAGAGAGGCTGTACTGCCGGCAGACTGAAGCAACATATCCTATTGAAACGATCATCTGTTAAAGAACTATCAACCGACTGATTCTGTATCAGTTATGTCTTGTCAAGATTCCTGTCACTCAAAGCCTTAAACGTAAAACAACTGTTACAGAAACATTATTCACGAGTACTTAATTCAGTTGACTTGTTCTCCATGTCTGTAGAACTTATGGAGGTTCGTATAAAAACTCAATTGTCGTATGTCATATTTGTTGTCGTCTACCATCCTCCGCCAAACAAATCTAATGGTTATACCATTGATCATATTATCACCCATGTACTACTACCGTTGCTGACGCTCAAGTGGAACCAGTCTACACCATGTCAAATCACTTTCTATCAATCACCCCTACCTCTACAGAGACACTCGAAAATGTATAAGCATGAGATGTTTCAAAGGTTTCTCTGCTGATTATTTGCATCTGACTTCATTTCCCGTTGTACTCAAACACTGGAAAATGTTGATTATCACCCAAACTTGACTCACTCTATCATATTCTTCATGATACACATGATTATCATGCTCCTCTGCGGAAACGATTGGTTCCTAACATTACTGATTACTGATTCCATCTTCGAGGAAAGCAAGGATGAAAGCTGAGAGAGCCTGGAGAAAATCTGAACTGGAAATTCATGCCAATTATACAGAGAACTTCAAACAAATGTGCAAAAAGTTAAAGCTGCCAAGAAAAGTTACTATGCCGGCCTGGTTGAAAACTGCTGGAGTTCAGAAAAAGCTCTTCACTGGACTTCATGGACATACAAAAACTCATACATTACCCGATCATAATGACTCTGTTGAACTTGGAGATTGGTTTGCCCAGTTTTTCTATGCCGATGACTCTAATTTGTCTTTCCCCCTTACAAATTACGATGATACACTTAGAAATCTTGAATCATGTATTTCCAATGTCAGAGCTTGGATGTCTTCAAATTTTCTTTGCCTTAATGACAGATAAAACTGAATTTGTTATTTTTTGCTGGAAATTATGACCCTGCTTACAATGGCACACAAAATATTCGTTTTGGTGATGCGTTGATTTCTGCCCAGTGTCAGGCAAAGAGCCTTGTAGCCAGCCTTGATTCTTGTCTCTCTCTGAATTAAGCCTCATGTTAGCCAGATTTATTGTTCTTCCATGTTTCATATTTGCTGTATTACTCCTGTACGTATGGGGAGTAAACAAATCAATATATTACTGCCTAACTCAAACTTCTATACATAGAGAGTGTACTCAAATGTCTAACCAAATATAATCATTTGCAAGCATTCTTGTAAGGAAGGTGACCTTTTGACCTTGACCTTGAACTTCTGGGTCAGTTGCCAGTATCGATCTATTCTTGTATATTGCATGCAGTCTGTCACATTTATGTATGGCCAATTTCTTTCAAAGTGATGTTTAGTGGTAATGCAGAACAAGAAAATAAATAAACAACTAAATAATGAACAAAATAAGAGAAACATAATTCATAGATTACTTTTGGTGTTGAAATAACTTTTATGTGAATGGTGGCCATGCTTGTAATGAACAATGAATCTTATTTGTAGAAATAAAATCATGATTTACTGTATAAACTGGAAAATTACAGTAGATAGTCAAGTGTGTATACTCCAATACAGTGAGGTGTATCCCTACCTTTTAGGTATTGGCCTTTGACTTTGACATTGACCTTCAGGATCGTTGTCAAAATCAAGCTATCTTTTGCATATTGCAGTGACACTTAGTGGTATTTAAGTGTGCTCTTAAAAGCCTTTGTATCAGAATTTTCACCTTGACCTGTGTGCTCAAAGTCAAATATCAAAACAAAGTTCAGAACAGGTTTGTACACAAATAACATGCATGGGCCACTTTCATGCAAACCTGGAACAAATGTCAGGTATAGAAGTCAACATATGCACATTACTTTGCTTTGCTTTGTTACCTTCACAATAATGACCAATTGAGTGGCCAACAGTCAGAGGAATACATGTTTCACCCACTTACACAGGAAGCTTAGATAATAGATAGAAACCTCATTTGGATGTCTATCCTCGTATTATTCATGATGAGCTCTCTTGAAGTATGCATGTGTATGTCTGAATGCATGGACCAGTTTTGACCAAACCTGCCACAACTGTCAGATACTGTAGTACAAATATGTATACCACTCTATAAATGGTTCATCTAAATATATAAAAGACATATTTTTCAAAAATATCCCAGAGGAATAAGGAGAAACATTTGGAATGTGAAGGCTTGTTATTTACCTAACTAAAGAACTAATCAATAAACTAACTTGCTAACAAACTAACAAACTAATTAACTAACTACATGATGCAAGTTTTCACACTTCCAACAAATTTCTTACTTATTGCTATTCTGAATGTTTAAAGACAAATGTTACTGCCATTAATTAGGTCCTTATTGTGTATATAACTAGACTACAGTATCTGACAGTTGTGCATGATTTGGTTTATGCCGGTCCATTCATTCAGAGGTATACATGAACACTATGGATAATTTCAATTTCATCTAAGCATACATTTCAAGCTGAAGTTTTTAAGGTTTCAATAAAAAGCTCATCATGCATGGATGATAAGATTGTAGACACTCAAATGATGTCACTATCTATTAAGCTTAAAGAGTCAGTAGAGAAAAATACATTTTAATGACAAACATGTCCACCATTCCACCATTTTTGCCAAGGTCACAAAACAAAGTAATATGTATATGTACCTGACATTTGTCCTAAGTTTGGTTGGAATCAGCTATTCATGCCAGACATGTATATATATACTTGTCAGACTAACTACACAGTCGGTCAGTCAGTCAGTCAGTCAGTCAGCCACCTTGATTAAATTCTTCTGTTAGCCAGTAATTAGTGTGCTTGTTATAGTTGTGGAACCCCCCCCCCCCTCCCATTTTACTCAATGACAGCCGTCTTTTTAGTGAACAATTGTGATTTACTATTTAACTCAAAAGCATTAATACACGAAGACTATATTAATCTATTATCTATTTGAGGGGAGTATGTTGTCAATGGAGATGTTGTAGTTAAAAATCAATATTTACTTATAACTCAAAAATTGAAATACATACAGACTCCATTCGAGTGTCTGCCCCATATTATCAGCAAGCTGTCTTTTCAGATTTTGACCTTGACATTGTACTTCAGGGTCAGTTATCTAAATCAAGTCATTTCTTGTAATGAGTTTTAGAAGTATGATATGAGTGAGTTTACAGAGATCAAAAAAGGAGTGTGACAAGGATGTTTGTTTTCCCCGGACCTCTTCAACCTTTATAGTGAAATGATTTGTGAGAATTAAACGAAAACAGTGGTTTTGTAATTGGTGGACATAATGTTAACAACTTACGGTATGCAGATGACACAGTATTGGTTTCTGAATCTCAAGAGAAACTACAAGAACTGTTAGACAAAGTTGAAGAGGGGAGCAAGAAAAAAGGATTGTCAATCAATTGCATGGTGGGAAGCAAAAGTGAAAGCCCAAAGTTTGAATTGAAGGTTGGTGGAGCATAAATTACAGGCAACAGAAATGTGGTTTTACAGAAGAATGATGAAAATATCATGGCTGATCACATAACAAATGAGGAGGTTTTAAGAAGAGCTGGCACACAGAAGAAACTGATGAAAACCATTAGAGAAAAGGACAGCTCAAGTTCTTAGGACACATTATGAGGAAAGAAGGATTAGAAGAATTAATGCTAACTGGTCATGTAAATGGGAATTGAAGTAGAGGAAGACAACGCATGACATACCTCAAAAGCTAAAAGTAAATGGATGGAAGAACGAATTCCTAAAACAGAAGTAGCAGAGTTAAAAATTCTCAGAACAGCAAAGGACAGAAATCTGTGTAGATCCATGGTCACTAACATTCTTAAAGGATATGACAGATAGAGAGAGAGAGAGAGAGAGGGGGGGGGGGAATATCACTTCGTTATTTTATGATGTCCGCTTTAGTATTCACATTCCACATGATTTAGATATATAGAAAGTTTGAGTTAAAGTCCACTTTAACTAAAAATTGATAAACTTAATAATTATTTATTAAGCAGGTATTTAAGTAGTGGATAGGTAGGTAGACCGACAGGTAGGTAGGTGTAAGATAAATATGTAGGTAGGTTGGTATTTAAATTATAGGTAGGTGGGTGGGTTAGTAGGTAGGTAGGTAGGTAGGTAGGTAGGTAGGTAAGCTGGTATTTAAATTGTAGGTAGGTAGGTAGGTAGGTAGGTAAGCTGGTATTTAAATTGTAGGTAGGTGGGTGGGTTAGTAGGTAGGTAGGTAGGTAAGCTGGTATTTAAATTGTAGGTAGGTAGGTAGGTAGGTAGGAAAGTAGGTAGGTAGGTAGGTAGGTAGGAAAGTTGGTAGGTAGGTAGGTAGGTAGGTAGGTAGGTAGGTAGGCTGGTATTTAAATTGTAGGTAGGTAGGTAGGAAAGTAGGTAGGTAGGTAGGTAGGTAGGTAAGCTGGTATTTAAATTGTAGGTAGGTAGGTAGGTAGGTAGGCAGGTAGGTAGGCAGGTATTTAAATTGTAGGTAGGTAGGTAGGTAGGTAGGCTGGTATTTAAATATTAGGTAGGTAGGTAGGCTGGTATTTAAATATTAGGTAGGTAGGTAGGTAGGTAGGCTGGTATTTAAATATTAGGTAGGTAGGTAGGTAAGTAGGCTGGTATTTAAATATTAGGTAGGGAGGTAGGTAGGCTGGTATTTAAATATTAGGTAGGTAGGTAGGTAGGTAGGTAGTCTGGTAGGGAGGTAGGTAGGCTGGTATTTAAATATTAGGTAGGTAGGTAGGTAGGTAGGTTGGTATTTAAATATTAGGTAGGTAGGTAGGTAGGCTGGTATTTAAATATTAGGTAGGTAGGTGGGTAGGTAGGTAGGTAGGCTGGTATTTAAATATTAGGTAGGTAGGTGGGTAGGTAGGGAATTAGGTAGGCTGGTATTTAAATATTAGGTAGGTAGGTAGGTAGGTAGGTAGGCTGGTAATTAAATAATTGGTGGGTAGGCCGTTAGATAGATATAAGATAGGTAGGCAGGCGGGTAGTAGGTAGTTAGGCATTGAGGGAAGTGGGTAGGTAGGTATAGTTAGTTAGGCTGGCAGGTAGGTTTTCTCCCTTCAATGGTTTGTCTTGACATACCTTTTTGTTCTTATTTGGCATGTTTGCTGGGCTTTTCAATGACTCAAAAAATCTCGCGGTTTGGAGTGTTCCGCAGACAAGATTAAATTCCAGCCATGTGCTGTATTGCATTCACCCTCATGGTGTTGTTAGGCTTCACTCATGTGGGCTAATCTGTCTACTCCCATAAATACA
This sequence comes from Glandiceps talaboti, assembly GCF_964340395.1. NCBI lineage: Eukaryota > Metazoa > Hemichordata > Enteropneusta > Spengelidae > Glandiceps > Glandiceps talaboti. The sequence goes on from NW_027554294.1 coordinate 121,871, forward strand.
AGCTTGGTCACTTCCAGGGCTCAAATTATCCAGGTACAAGGTACAAAATATGCATGATGCGAGTGAAAGTTGCGAGTAGCAAGTGGCGAAATACACCACTGGCGAGTGGTGAAAAGTTACGCTTGAGAATGGTGACAATGTATCACTTGCGAGTAGTGAAAAGTGACGCTTGTGAGTGGTGACAATGTATCACTTGCTAGTATAAAACCGTGTCTAGCATTCTGTGGCTCTCACAGCTCTCATATCAACCCCAACAGGGACTTGGCCAGGAGATCGGTCCCGCTGGTTAAATAGTGCTGCTTTCCCGTAACTTTATCGATATAGCTAGTGACTACAGTGACTTCGAGCTTTGTCTTACTGTGGAATGATGCTACCTTGCACTGAAGGACTGCCCAAGCTTTCTGCTGTGAAATGGTGAGGTTCTCCATGGTACATTCATGTTGGAAAGAATGAGAGAAATGATCTTCCTCACCCTACAGTCAAACTTTTATACCATTTCTTTGTTATCACCCGGAATAATAGCGTAGTTGTTTTATAAATTGGCATAATAACATTAAAAAAATGTCGCAGAGTTGACTATTGTCTGCCGGTAGCTTTTTAGAGGTTGGAGGCGTGAATGGCAATTCTTATATTGTTTCACTAACTTTCATGGAACCGAAACGGTAATTATTCCATAGACAGAAGACCCTTTTACTCTCTATGGTTATTCAGACAAGAAGCTTGGATTTAAAAAAAAAAAAATTAAAAAAATGAATAATTATATCGACGCTGACAACACAGAACTTCGACTGAAATTCAACTGCGGTCGTACGTGATCAAATAGGTCATTTGAGTTCATTTGCGTTCCGACAAGTTTTACCCATGAGTTCGTGTAAGCATGGAAGTATAACCCCACAAGGTTTTTAAACAAATATTCGTGGTCTTGTAACAAACGGAGAGTTTATAGCAAACAATGGAATGATGACAACAGACTAACCGGCGATGTTGTTGAACGAAAAAACTTTATGATTTGAAGTAACTTTATCGTAAGACCGCCAAACACTGGCCGTAGTTTATTAGTCAAAGCAGTGTATACAATGAATAAAACTTGGGAGATACGAGGGCCTTGGTGCGAATTGTCAATCGACTACTTGATCACGGTAAAACTTGAGTGGAGTTTGTGGAGTTGGGAAGACAACAATTTTGGACATCAAGAAATTAAAAGACAATTAAGTTACATGTACGTGAATTCGCAACTAAGATGGCCATTAACACGACATGGCTAGAACTAGCTCTGGGTGTATGCTGGGTTTTTCGACATGTCTCCAGAGCTACGGTAGAACCATGGATGTATTAGTGAGATATATCCATGGATGTACAAAGCCCAACGGGTCTTGCTCCGGATGTTTATGTAGCGTTGATCGACTCGAGTAGCGTTGAGCTATCGAGTAGCATCGTAAATTCATTCAGTGTTCTTGGTCGAACGCGACTACTAATACTTTCCTCATCCATAGGAATTTCATTTTTTATTCATCTAAAAAGCATGTCCCCCAAGACGTTTGGATAATGGACAGTTTACACACAGTGGCTTCGGGAAGTACAACGGTAAGTACAACGTTACTATTGGTACTATCGTACTTACCAAAGCCACCATGCTGCTACCTAGCTAGCGAGGCCAATCACGAGGCTCCAATCACTGGTAACACTGTCGATGTCATGCCATCACGATCATCAAACATCAAACCTTTAACCATTAGCCACTCGCAAGTCATACATTGTCACCACTCGCAAGCGTCACTTTTCACTACTCGCAAGTGATACATTTCACCACTCGCAAGCATCACTTTTCACCACTCGCAAGTAGCACATTTCGCCACTTGCTACTCGCAAGGTACGCCAGTGCAGGTAGATTTCAAAATTGAGGTGCACACTGTACATATCAATTGTCACTGGAAAAACTGTACAAATCTCCTCAGAATAACAAAAAGCACACAGAGTGGTTGTTTTTGATGATTAAGTTTGAATTTTGAAGTAAGAGAAGGATTTAATCAACATTAATTGATATATTTACTCATAGACCCTCCACCAACACTGCAACAGGATACACATCAAAGGATCTCTAAATGTTTATTGTATGATGTTTGTTTGCATACATTAAGCTACATAAGCATTTCCTGTCCATTTCTGAGTTGTTTACAGTCACTGTGACTCAATGATAGTTGCTAGCTATCCGACATGTTTTTCACTAAATTTTCTGACCATTTCGAAGTTTATAACTGGTTGAAGACCCAACAAGATATATAGTATTTTAGGTAATCATACATAGTCTTGTCGTGTATTTTGTTGTTCTCTGGTGTGAAAAGAAGAATAGATCACGTAAGCTGTCCATTGTTTGCGATTGTTGCAGTATGCTTTGAGTACAGTGTTTCGTTCATTAGGGTTGTTACTGGATTTCTCTGTCAGAAATGATTCTTGAAGTTTTGAGTCTATTTATTGATGCTTTTTATCACATGTTAATATTTTAGGCTGCCTTCATTGATCAGGATTAGGCGTGTTATCGTAACTACATCAAAATAAAATGTAAACATCCAATGCGTGGTTGCCATTTTACCTCTGTTGTCGTGGTTGATATATTCACGATACATTTCGTCAAAAACATGTCTCCGAAACGATTTCAAAACGAGTACTAGACTTCAAATTTCTGGTTGCTAGCCAATTGAATTTGAAACTTTACATCATTCTCAGATGAACCATGACCGAACTAACTGAGAAAATGAGAAGTACTCCAACTTTGACTTGAGAGATTGTATTTACGCAGATTACCTTTCAAGTTGTGGCTCAATTTTAATATTTGAATGAATTGTAACCCATTATGTCTTCTTTGATTTGAAAAGTGCAAATCTGTTATGTTCTTGAGCGTAGTACATGTGCCGGTGTTATGCAGGGCTATTAAAATGGCATAAAAATACATGGCATTGTAGAAATGTACAAAATTTATAGATATACCAGTTCGATCGACGATGTGTTTCACAAAATTGTACATCATTCTTCAAATTCTAGAGGCATGCATAGATTTCAAAATGTCTCGCGCAATAGTCGCGGAAAAAATGGCAGAATTATAGATTTGTATCTAAACTTCCAGCCTTTCTCATGCTTGTTGCATGTGTCGGCCACTGTTGGCATGTCTTCGTATAAGGAAATTACATATTTTCATCATAATTGTACGTTATCATTTACATGATTTTGTATGGTTTCATGCCCACTCTTGTTCAATTATCAAGTCCTTCCTTGTGTATACAGAGCTGACAAAAATCAAAATTGTCGTCAAAGACATGGGAAGATGCCATACCATGATGTGTTGTGGTCATCAACATAAATAAGCATAACCGCGTATAATCTCTTCTCATCTTTTTCGAGATTTTACATGTGATTTATGTAGCATCATGAGGTTTTTACACTCTTGAAGGAAGTCTTCATTACTGCTATAGTAACAGGATTAATTAAACTTAATGTATGCAAACAGAGTTCGTTTCAGTGGAAATGATGTAGTTGCATACCCCGTTGGTGGAGGGTCTATGATTTACTTATTGGAAATGCAGAAGTAAATGAATGCATGGAACCTTGTTATCTTTGAAGTTTGAGACTTGAGACTGCTTGTCAAATATGAGGCATTCAAATTGGCAATTTTTGATAGGATCATAAGTATGGCATGTGCAAATGTCGTGTTGCCACATTTCACCCTTTGATAGTTGTGGAAATATGCACTATGTTCACAACAACATTGTTGTCAGTGTTAATGACACATATTTCAGCAGTTAGTACCTCAATTCAGCTTAATTCATCGTGTACTCTTCATTGACAAAGTGTCTTATGGCATTGCTTTTTAGCACAATTGAACTGATAAGGTTCAGTAGTGCTATAGGCATTGCTGTGTGTGTGTGTGTGTGTGTGTAAACAACTTAAAGTCAAAAACTGCTGGACCAATTACTTTGATATTTGGTGGCCATGTTACTTTGGGTGTCTCATTAAGAAATTGTTCAAATGAAAATGATTGCATCAGAAATGTGCGTTTTAGGTCAAAAAATGTCATTTTTGGTCAAAAAACTTAAGCTCTAAAACCACTGAGCAGATTTGCCTGAAATTTGGTGGGAACAGTCTTAGGGTAGAGTAAATTAATATTTGTTCATGACATGATGATGCCATCAGTAATATGCAAATAAGGGCTAAAAATGTGTCTTTTTGGTCAAAAATCTTTAATTCCAAAACTAGGGAGCAGATTTGGCTGAAATTTAACGAGGATGTATGTGGGGGTGCACAGATGAAGCAATATTAAACATATAAGGATCTCATCAGTAATATGCAAATTAGGTGTAAAATGTGAATTTTGGTCAAAAATTAAATCTCAAAAATATTATTCTATTGTTAGTGCAGTATAAATGATATGAACTTACTCCCAATGACGTTGAATTTAAAACCTTTTAATTCTGCATTTTGGTCCTGCTGAAAGATCCATCATCAAGAATAGATAAAAGAAGTTGAGTACTGCTGGCCAGGCTGAACAAAAGATTGAATCCTAGCATTACTTATTGCAATAATTTAATATATAATAGGACAAATTTAACTGAAAAATATTGTGTGTACATTGTGTGCAGGTAAATTCCAAAGTCAAGGTGCACACATGTTAAAAATATTTCTATTTCGACCCCTTGACTGTCTAAGCTTTGTAAATGCAATCTCATCAAGTGAAGGGCTCAAATTTACTACCAGACCAGAAAAGATAGGGTGCCAATCATGTGTAACAATTCTTTTTACAGTTCATACAGTATGTTTTTTTAATGAAATAACACAAGCAAAATATAGGTACTGGTAGCACACACACAAATAGGCAGTTGGCAATTTTAGTCCAAACTTGTATCTCGAAAACTGCTAGGTGAATTTAGCTGAAATGGAATGTTTCTGGAGGAGTTATTCTACAGATATTGTCCAACATATTTTGACACAGTCAACAGTCAACCAAAACAGAGATGGGCAGGCAAGTGAATAAACATTCAAAAATTGAATGCAAATATGCCTGGCAATAAGACCATACCCATAGTAGCACCTTATTAATGTTGTGTAATGCATTGATAACAACAAGGATTAATTGACAAATGAATAAACATTCAGAAATATATACAAATAAGCCTAGCAACAACACCATGTCCATAGCAAATACATAACAAGCACACACAACATATCTAAGTCTGTTTGTTTTAGGTTCACAAATGTTGTTGCGTGATCAGAGTAGTGATAATTCCTTAAAACCCAATTATAGCAGGGACTATGTCATTCTCAATGACTTGTTTAGGTTTGATATGGCAGTCTGTCAGAAAAGTATTTGGATGAACCAATATAACATTGCATATAAGTAAGGAAAAGCTCATCACAGTCTGTCCAGGTGAATTTGAAGTGTCAAGTGATGGTTCTATTGACTAATGACTTGTGATCTTCCATTTTGTCAAAATATAAGACCCACTGGTACTTCCTGCTACAGTCTCCAGACTAAATATTACTGAATGCATTATACCTATTCGCAGCTGACCCAGACAGGCTGCATAAATTATGATAAGCACTGTAGGCTGCCCTAATATATTAGATGGGCAGGAGCTCATAGACATAATTAATCAATATTTCCCAACTTAATTATTGACGACATGTACAACTGAACAAAACTATAAATTAATTATCTAAAGGAAACTTTTAACATTTTGATTAGGTTGCAGTATTGCTCAAGAGTGTTTTGGTTAGATTCAAGCTGTTCCTTAGAATACAAACATATACTGAAATAACTTTTTGAATTTACAGTTTACTGTAGGAGTCTACTTGCTATGATTAAACACTTTCAGGAGAACTATAGGCATTATATTGGCAAATATTATATTTTTTAATCTATTATAAATCGTATATAAGTATATAGGTAAGGGTGAACACTCCACCTATTGTACCATTAATACATATTATATACAAGTATTTAGATAAGGGTGAATACTCCACCTATTGTACCATTAATACATATAATATACAAGTATATAGGTAAGGGTGAACACTCCACCTATTGTACCATTAATACATATTATATACAAGTATATACATTGTAGGTAAGGGTGAATACTCCACCTGTTGTACCATTAATACATATTATATACAAGTATTTAGGTAAGGGTGAACACTCCACCTATTGTACCATTAATACATATTATATACAAGTATATAGGTAAGGGTGAACACTCCACCTATTGTACCATTAATACATATTATATACAAGTATATACATTGTAGGTAAGGGTGAATACTCCACCTGTTGTACCATTAATACATATTATATACAAGTATTTAGGTAAGGGTGAACACTCCACCAATTGTACCATTAATACATATTATATACAAGTATATAGGTAAGGGTGAACACTCCACCAATTGTACCATTAATACATATTATATACAAGTATATAGGTAAGGGTGAACACTCCACCTATTGTACCATCAATACATATTATATACAAGTATTTAGATAAGGGTGAATACTACACTTGTTGTACCATTAATACATATTATATACAAGTATTTAGGTAAGGGTGAACACTACACCTATTGTACCATTAATACATATTATATACAAGTATTTAGGTAAGGGTGAATACTCCACCTATTGTACCATTAATACATATTATATACAAGTATTTAGATAAGGGTGAATACTACACTTGTTGTACCATTAATACATATTATATACAAGTATTTAGGTAAGGGTGAATACTACACCTATTGTACCATTAATACATATTATATACAAGTATTTAGGTAAGGGTGAATACTCCACCTATTGTACCATTAATACATATTATATACAAGTATTTAGATAAGGGTGAATACTCCACCTATTGTACCATTAATATATATTATATACAAGTATTTAGGTAAGGGTGAATACTACACTTGTTGTACCATTAATACATATTATATACAAGTATTTAGGTAAGGGTGAACACTACACCTATTGTACCATTAATACATATTATATACAAGTATTTAGGTAAGGGTGAACACTACACCTATTGTACCATTAATACATATTATATACAAGTATTTAGGTAAGGGTGAACACTCCACCTATTGTACCATTAATACATATTATATACAAGTATATAGGTAAGGGTGAACACTCCACCTATTGTACCATTAATACATATTATATACAAGTATATACATTGTAGGTAAGGGTGAATACTCCACCTGTTGTACCATTAATACATATTATATACAAGTATTTAGGTAAGGGTGAATACTCCACCTATTGTACCATTAATACATATTATATACAAGTATTTAGATAAGGGTAAATACTCCACCTATTGTACCATTAATACATATTATATACAAGTATTTAGGTAAGGGTGAATACTACACTTGTTGTACCATTAATACATATTATATACAAGTATTTAGGTAAGGGTGAACACTACACCTATTGTACCATTAATACATATTATATACAAGTATTTAGGTAAGGGTGAACACTACACCTATTGTACCATTAATACATATTATATACAAGTATTTAGGTAAGGGTGAACACTCCACCTATTGTACCATTAATACATATTATATACAAGTATTTAGGTAAGGGTGAACACTACACCTGTTGTACCATTAATGCATATTATATACAAGTATTTAGGTAAGGGTGAACACTCCACCTATTGTACCATTAATACATATTATATACAAGTATTTAGGTAAGGGTGAACGCTACACCTGTTGTACCATTAATACATATTATATACAAGTATATAGGTAAGGGTGAACACTACACCTATTGTACCATTAATACATATTATATACAAGTATATAGGTAAGGGTGAACACTCCACCAATTTGTACCATCAATACATATTATATACAAGTATTTAGGTAAGGGTGAACACTCCACCTATTGTACCATTAATACATATTATATACAAGTATTTAGATAAGGGTGAATACTACACTTGTTGTACCATTAATACATATTATATACAAGTATCTAGGTAAGGGTGAACACTACACCTATTGTACCATTAATACATATTATATACAAGTATTTAGGTAAGGGTGAATACTCCACCTATTGTACCATTAATACATATTATATACAAGTATTTAGATAAGGGTGAATACTACACTTGTTGTACCATTAATACATATTATATACAAGTATTTAGGTAAGGGTGAATACTACACCTATTGTACCATTAATACATATTATATACAAGTATTTAGGTAAGGGTGAATACTCCACCTATTGTACCATTAATACATATTATATACAAGTATTTAGATAAGGGTGAATACTCCACCTATTGTACCATTAATACATATTATATACAAGTATTTAGGTAAGGGTGAAAACTACACTTGTTGTACCATTAATACATATTATATACAAGTATTTAGGTAAGGGTGAACACTACACCTATTGTACCATTAATACATATTATATACAAGTATTTAGGTAAGGGTGAACACTACACCTATTGTACCATTAATACATATTATATACAAGTATTTAGGTAAGGGTGAACACTCCACCTATTGTACCATTAATACATATTATATACAAGTATTTAGGTAAGGGTGAACACTACACCTGTTGTACCATTAATGCATATTATATACAAGTATTTAGGTAAGGGTGAACACTCCACCTATTGTACCATTAATACATATTATATACAAGTATTTAGGTAAGGGTGAACGCTACACCTGTTGTACCATTAATACATATTATATACAAGTATATAGGTAAGGGTGAACACTACACCTATTGTACCATTAATACATATTATATACAAGTATATAGGTAAGGGTGAACACTCCACCAATTTGTACCATCAATACATATTATATACAAGTATTTAGGTAAGGGTGAACACTCCACCTATTGTACCATTAATACATATTATATACAAGTATTTAGATAAGGGTGAATACTACACTTGTTGTACCATTAATACATATTATATACAAGTATTTAGGTAAGGGTGAACACTACACCTATTGTACCATTAATACATATTATATACAAGTATTTAGGTAAGGGTGAATACTCCACCTATTGTGCCATTAATACATATTATATACAAGTATTTAGATAAGGGTGAATACTACACTTGTTGTACCATTAATACATATTATATACAAGTATTTAGGTAAGGGTGAATACTACACCTATTGTACCATTAATACATATTATATACAAGTATTTAGGTAAGGGTGAATACTCCACCTATTGTACCATTAATACATATTATATACAAGTATTTAGATAAGGGTGAATACTCCACCTATTGTACCATTAATACATATTATATACAAGTATTTAGGTAAGGGTGAACACTCCACCAATTTGTACCATTAATACATATTATATAGTATACAAGTATTTAGGTAAGGGTGAACACTACACTTGTTGTACCATTAATACATATTATATACAAGTATTTAGGTAAGGGTGAATACTCCACCTATTGTACCATTAATACATATTATATACAAGTATTTAGGTAAGGGTGAATACTCCACTTATTGTACCATTAATACATATTATATACAAGTATTTAGGTAAGGGTGAACACTACACTTGTTGTACCATTAATACATATTATATACAAGTATTTAGGTAAGGGTGAACACTACACCTGTTGTACCATTAATACATATTATATACAAGTATATAGGTAAGGGTGAATACTCCACCAATTGTACCATTAATACATATTATATACAAGTATTTAGGTAAGGGTGAACACTCCACCAATTTGTACCATTAATACATATTATATACAAGTATTTAGATAAGGGTGAACACTCCACCAATTGTACCATTAATACATATTATATACAAGTATTTAGGTAAGGGTGAACGCTACACCTGTTGTACCATTAATACATATTATATACAAGTATATAGGTAAGGGTGAACACTACACCTATTGTACCATTAATACATATTATATACAAGTATTTAGGTAAGGGTGAATACTACACTTGTTGTACCATTAATACATATTATATACAAGTATTTAGGTAAGGGTGAACACTACACCTATTGTACCATTAATACATATTATATACAAGTATTTAGGTAAGGGTGAACACTACACCTATTGTACCATTAATACATATTATATACAAGTATTTAGGTAAGGGTGAACACTCCACCTATTGTACCATTAATACATATTATATACAAGTATTTAGGTAATGGTGAACACTACACCTGTTGTACCATTAATGCATATTATATACAAGTATTTAGGTAAGGGTGAACACTCCACCTATTGTACCATTAATACATATTATATACAAGTATTTAGGTAAGGGTGAACGCTACACCTATTGTACCATTAATACATATTATATACAAGTATATAGGTAAGGGTGAACACTACACCTATTGTACCATTAATACATATTATATACAAGTATTTAGGTAAGGGTGAACACTACACCTATTGTACCATTAATACATATTATATACAAGTATTTAGGTAAGGGTGAACACTACACCTATTGTACCATTAATACATATTATATACAAGTATTTAGGTAAGGGTGAACACTCCACCTATTGTACCATTAATACATATTATATACAAGTATTTAGGTAAGGGTGAACACTCCACCTATTGTACCATTAATACATATTATATACAAGTATTTAGGTAAGGGTGAACACTCCACCTATTGTACCATTAATACATATTATATACAAGTATTTAGGTAAGGGTGAACACTCCACCTATTGTACCATTAATACATATTATATATACAAGTATTTAGGTAAGGGTGAATACTCCACCTCTTGTACCATTAATACATATTATATACAAGTATTTAGATAAGGGTGAATACTACACCTATTGTACCATTAATACATATTATATACAAGTATTTAGATAAGGGTGAATACTACACCTATTGTACCATTAATACATATTATATACAAGTATTTAGATAAGGGTGAATACTCCACCTCTTGTACCATTAATACATATTATATACAAGTATTTAGATAAGGGTGAACACTCCACCTATTGTACCATTAATACATATTATATACAAGTATTTAGGTAAGGGTGAACACTCCACCTATTGTACCATTAATACATATTGTATACAAGTATATAGGTAAGGGTGAATACTCCACCTATTGTACCATTAATACATATTATATACAAGTATTTAGGTAAGAGTGAATACTCCACCTGTTGTACCATTAATACATATTATATACAAGTATTTAGCTAAGGGTGAACACTACACCTATTGTACCATTAATACAAATTATATACAAGTATATAGGTAATGGTGAACACTCCACCAATTTGTACCATCAATACATATTATATACAAGTATTTAGGTAAGGGTGAACACTCCACCTATTGTACCATTAATACATATTATATACAAGTATTTAGATAAGGGTGAATACTACACTTGTTGTACCATTAATACATATTATATACAAGTATTTAGGTAAGGGTGAATACTACACCTATTGTACCATTAATACATATTATATACATTCAAGTATTTAGGTAAGGGTGAATACTCCACCTATTGTACCATTAATACATATTATATACAAGTATTTAGATAAGGGTGAATACTCCACCTATTGTACCATTAATACATATTATATACAAGTATTTAGGTAAGGGTGAATACTACACTTGTTGTACCATTAATACATATTATATACAAGTATTTAGGTAAGGGTGAACACTACACCTATTGTACCATTAATACATATTATATACAAGTATTTAGGTAAGGGTGAACACTACACCTATTGTACCATTAATACATATTATATACAAGTATTTAGGTAAGGGTGAACACTCCACCTATTGTACCATTAATACATATTATATACAAGTATTTAGGTAAGGGTGAACACTACACCTGTTGTACCATTAATGCATATTATATACAAGTATTTAGGTAAGGGTGAACACTCCACCTATTGTACCATTAATACATATTATATACAAGTATTTAGGTAAGGGTGAACGCTACACCTGTTGTACCATTAATACATATTATATACAAGTATATAGGTAAGGGTGAACACTACACCTATTGTACCATTAATACATATTATATACAAGTATATAGGTAAGGGTGAACACTCCACCAATTTGTACCATCAATACATATTATATACAAGTATTTAGGTAAGGGTGAACACTCCACCTATTGTACCATTAATACATATTATATACAAGTATTTAGATAAGGGTGAATACTACACTTGTTGTACCATTAATACATATTATATACAAGTATTTAGGTAAGGGTGAACACTACACCTATTGTACCATTAATACATATTATATACAAGTATTTAGGTAAGGGTGAATACTCCACCTATTGTACCATTAATACATATTATATACAAGTATTTAGATAAGGGTGAATACTACACTTGTTGTACCATTAATACATATTATATACAAGTATTTAGGTAAGGGTGAATACTACACCTATTGTACCATTAATACATATTATATACAAGTATTTAGGTAAGGGTGAATACTCCACCTATTGTACCATTAATACATATTATATACAAGTATTTAGGTAAGGGTGAACACTCCACCAATTTGTACCATTAATACATATTATATACAAGTATTTAGGTAAGGGTGAACACTACACTTGTTGTACCATTAATACATATTATATACAAGTATTTAGGTAAGGGTGAATACCCCACCTATTGTACCATTAATACATATTATATACAAGTATTTAGGTAAGGGTGAATACTCCACCTATTGTACCATTAATACATATTATATACAAGTATTTAGGTAAGGGTGAACACTACACTTGTTGTACCATTAATACATATTATATACAAGTATTTAGGTAAGGGTGAACACTACACCTGTTGTACCATTAATACATATTATATACAAGTATATAGGTAAGGGTGAATACTCCACCAATTGTACCATTAATACATATTATATACAAGTATTTAGGTAAGGGTGAACACTCCACCAATTTGTACCATTAATACATATTATATACAAGTATTTAGATAAGGGTGAACACTCCACCAATTGTACCATTAATACATATTATATACAAGTATTTAGGTAAGGGTGAACGCTACACCTGTTGTACCATTAATACATATTATATACAAGTATATAGGTAAGGGTGAACACTACACCTATTGTACCATTAATACATATTATATACAAGTATTTAGGTAAGGGTGAATACTACACTTGTTGTACCATTAATACATATTATATACAAGTATTTAGGTAAGGGTGAACACTACACCTATTGTACCATTAATACATATTATATACAAGTATTTAGGTAAGGGTGAACACTACACCTATTGTACCATTAATACATATTATATACACGTATTTAGGTAAGGGTGAACACTCCACCTATTGTACCATTAATACATATTATATACAAGTATTTAGGTAAGGGTGAACACTACACCTGTTGTACCATTAATGCATATTATATACAAGTATTTAGGTAAGGGTGAACACTCCACCTATTGTACCATTAATACATATTATATACAAGTATTTAGGTAAGGGTGAACGCTACACCTGTTGTACCATTAATACATATTATATACAAGTATATAGGTAAGGGTGAACACTACACCTATTGTACCATTAATACATATTATATACAAGTATTTAGGTAAGGGTGAACACTACACCTATTGTACCATTAATACATATTATATACAAGTATTTAGGTAAGGGTGAACACTACACCTATTGTACCATTAATACATATTATATACAAGTATTTAGGTAAGGGTGAACACTCCACCTATTGTACCATTAATACATATTATATACAAGTATTTAGGTAAGGGTGAACACTCCACCTATTGTACCATTAATACATATTATATACAAGTATTTAGGTAAGGGTGAACACTCCACCTATTGTACCATTAATACATATTATATATACAAGTATTTAGGTAAGGGTGAATACTCCACCTCTTGTACCATTAATACATATTATATACAAGTATTTAGATAAGGGTGAATACTACACCTATTGTACCATTAATACATATTATATACAAGTATTTAGATAAGGGTGAATACTACACCTATTGTACCATTAATACATATTATATACAAGTATTTAGATAAGGGTGAATACTCCACCTCTTGTACCATTAATACATATTATATACAAGTATTTAGATAAGGGTGAACACTCCACCTATTGTACCATTAATACATATTATATACAAGTATTTAGGTAAGGGTGAACACTCCACCTATTGTACCATTAATACATATTGTATACAAGTATATAGGTAAGGGTGAATACTCCACCTATTGTACCATTAATACATATTATATACAAGTATTTAGGTAAGAGTGAATACTCCACCTGTTGTACCATTAATACATATTATATACAAGTATTTAGGTAAGGGTGAACACTACACCTATTGTACCATTAATACAAATTATATACAAGTATATAGGTAATGGTGAACACTCCACCTATTGTACCATTAATACATATTATATACAAGTATTTAGGTAAGGGTGAACACTCCATCTATTGGACCATTAATACATATTATATACAAGTATATAGGTAATGGTGAACACTCCACCTATTGTACCATTAAAGGGCCACTGCAATTCTATTTCTTTCTTTACAATACATGTAATATGTTCATACTGCCCCCTAATGAAAGGAATGTATGATTAAATGTTGATTTACTGCAAGTTGTCACCTCTTCACTTGAAAAATCTGACGAACATTCGCCGCCCCGTTCGAAGATACATTTTCTAGAACTTGTTGTGACCGAGCCTCCATAGCAATGCATGTTAGGAAGGTGAAGTTCAAGGTTATGTGTTCCTACTATGATGACATAACAGGAATGCTTTCATATGCAAATATAAATTCTCGCTCAGCAGAGGGTGTCATGGATGTGGAAGCAGCATAATTTCTAACTAGATTTTCACTATTCGTGGTCACTTTTTTCTCCTCAGTGCTATAGAAATGGTTGTGGTTGTCGGTGGCCAAATGGTTAAACCACTTGCCTCTTACCACTGCGGTCGGGGTTCGAACCCCATTCAGGGTTCGATTAAAATTTACCACGCTGTAAGTAAGAAGAGTGTCGTTCAATTTGACTACCGAACAACGCAGGTTTTCCCTGGGTTCTCCGGTTTCCTCCCGCATTAACACTGAACCCATGAGGGATGGCCCTCACTGGACTTCTTGGACAAGTGTTTAAAGGTGCCTGTAAATGGGCTTTATGCCCGTTGGTTTGCCTGAACAAATAAATAAATTTAAAAAAATGTGTTAAGTGGCTATTTTTTATTGGTTTGATGAAAAGTGAAAAATAGAATTGCAGTGGCCATTTAAAACATATTATAAGTATTTAGGTACATACACCAGATACACATTATCTCCAATGAGTTGACACTATTCTGTATGTTGTCAAATAATGATGTCATGAATTTTGTCATTGTCATTTTTTGATAGCCCCAGAAAGTCAAAGGATCGTTCTATGATATACTTTGTGTGTCTACAGTTCATGCTTGGTGCTGCCATATTTGTTTTGATCTTGCATACTATGTATATAATTGCTACCATACTCCGGTCATCATATCGGCAACATAACATAGCCATGCATTGCAATATTGTAAGAGTAGGTCTGTTAGTATCATAACATTGTAACATGTACCAAGGCATCACTGCACTGTACCCCTAGAAATTATTACGCAATTTGGAAGTTCGACGTTTTTACGGACCACTGATGACATATACATAGTGCAGTTGAATTTCTGGGTTGTAGAAGTATGACATTTATATTGTCGATAATTGAAATTTGTTTTAAATGTTTTAAAAGAATAACTACATTTTAATGTTTGTTAGTACAGTAATATTCCTAAATCATTGAGTTGAATTGAGAAATCGGGACTTGCAGCAACACGGAGCACCATATATAAACATTTGCGATGCAAGTGATGAACATATTCAGTTATTCAGAGCCCATAATTTTGTATCTAAAATGATGTTTTTCTTTGGAAAAAATCTGCTTTAAGTGGCTTTTAAATATATTGAGATGAAACCATATAATAATGGGAGACATACTTTATTTTTTGTTTGTTTTACCGGATATGTCTGAATTTGATTGATGAATCCTGTGACTCAAATATTACATGATCAATGCTACACTGTACAAAAAGTGAGATTTAACAGGGTGGGTAAACCATGTGGTAAACATGGTTAAAGTACCATCTTTGTCCATGTTTGTCCTCGTGTGACCATGTTCACACATCTTGTTTACCAACACCTTTGACCAGCAGACTCAGTAGCACTTTTCATACTAAATTACGTAGCCAGTGAAATATCTTCACACATCACAATATGTTACCTTTATACTTTCCATGGGTAAAGAAGGGGATATATGCTCTTTTAGATTGGGGCTATATAGAACTGTGTTTATCCACATTTAGAGAGGGGTCCAAACTTGGACACACATTGGCATTATAGATCTGTGTATCCTCCATGGGGTAAAGTAGGGAGTATGTGGTCATATAGACTGGGGGGGGGGGGGGTGTAGAACCATGTTTATCTACATTTAGAAAGAGGTTCAAACTTGGACACACAATGTTAGCATTATATCTTCATATCCTCCATAGGGTAAAGTAGGGAGTATGTGGTCATTTATGATTTAGACTAGGGTGTATAGAATGCGAAAACAGCTGTTTATATACCATTCTACCTGTTGCTTATTGGGTAATACTAAGATAAACAGCCACATTCGTTCAATATATTAATATTATGATTATTGGAGGTGCTGAAACGGATAACCGAACTGGAAAAACTAGTGTTTCTAAACTTAAAGGTTACAGACTTAATTTGAAATAACAATTTTCAATCTTATGATAGTATATCAGAAGTTTATAGGACTAACGTTCTTCATATTATCGTGAACGAGGCTGCTTGCGTAACCATTGACTAAATTAGCTTAATCCAGATGTTGTGCATTCGCTCGGTCGTTACAAATGCTAATGACCTCAAACTTATGAAATCGGCTTTAGTTACCCGACCCCACTAAGATTTTCACGCCGACCCGTACCTTTTTTTTACGTATTTGAACGAAGTCGCGAAAATCGTGAAGTCTCGCAAGAAATAGTGGGTGCGGAAACTGACACCAACTTAAAAAACAATATAAACCTATTCTTCCAATCTGTAATGGCTGTACATCTGATAGAAAGAAATAAACAACACAGAGACCATTTGGAAAACAATGGAAAACCTGAACTAGACACTCACACATGAAAAAAATACAAGACAATAAAATAAAAAATCTACCAACCCAACTATTTTAACATTGAATGTAATCGGAACCACACAATTTTTTTTTATTTCGCCTTACATGTATTTCCATTCAGAATTTTTTTGTAATTTTCATTATGAACTCAAATGCATGTACATTTGTCCTCATGTGGCCTTGAAGTTTTCTCACCAATTCTTAGAAAGTTGTCATCATAACTTATAATATTGTGAACCTTGTATCCAACCAAATTATTTTCATACTTTGCCTTATTATTTTACCCTTGGAGTTGCTATGATGAATATGCTGTTTTATAGAGTTTAACTAATGTATTTTTAGTTGGGGTTATTTTCTGTTAAAAGTATGTTTGAGGGTTCAGTACGATTGAGTGAATGATTGTGTAGTCAGGCCTGACGCTGAGTAATTGTGATGTTATGATCGGGAAATATTCATTTATTGGCAATTCATCACACAACATTAAAGGTATACTATGTTAGATGTCTCTAAATTCTTTAAACGTCATTTATTTCTTTTCATATTTGTGTTCATTAATTCACAGTATTTGAATCATTTAGTTCCATTTGTCTCATTTCACATTGTCACATTAGAAGTACATGTGTTCTTTTCATCTTCCAATTCTGAATCATTTATTTGCAATTGTTCATTCCATGTGTGCTTTCATGTGTATGCTGAACTTCAAGTCAAATATATTTGTTCAATTTCGTTGGTCTTGTTTTTTACTGCTAATGGTTGAGGTGTTACTATTTACTTCCTAAGTTTTATTTCTTAACTTCAACCCCTCTAAATGAATAAGGTTACATTTGTTTGGTAGTTGATTTGAAGTGATTTCTTATCTCATCAAACGCGTTGCATCGCTAAAGGACCCACTTGGATATTTGTCACCTCTGCACATCAAGGCGAAAATGTTAATGCTGTGGTCTATTCGTAAGGTAATTAAAAGTTCAATGTACAGTTGAAGGTGACAAGTTCATTGCTAAAAGTTTCCAAACGATAAGATGTGGCTGTATAGTGTTAAAAGCACTTGAAAAGTCAAAGAACATTAATCTGATTGAACTTCCAGGTTTTTCTGAATGAGAATATACATTATTTAAAACATGTAACATCACATCCTTCTATACCCCTGTTCTTACGATAGGCAAACTGTAATGGGTCAATAAAATCAGAGACTATAACTATTAACTTATTTGTAAAACTACTCGTTCACAGACTTGCATAACGGCAGACGTCAACGCAACTGGTCTAAGATCGTTCATTGATGATATCACAGCTTTCTTTGGGACAGGAACAATATGAGAAGTTTTCCATGACATCGGAGCTAAGTCATGTTGAAAGCACAAATTGAATATGACAGACAGAATACGAGCAAGTTGATCAGCGCACAAGTTCAGAACACAGTGAGTAAAATTATCAGGCCCCGACGCTTTGTTTGGGAGCACACTGGAGCACCCGAAGCACCTCTTCCTTGTCGGTCGAGAGACGGTCGCCATCAGTGATATTTGAGGACGCTGCTCTCAGTTCATTCCTGATTGCTATGCTCGAAAGAGAAAACATAGCAATCAAACCTGTTATAGAATGCATTTAGTTCGTTTGCACGAGTTGTTGAATTGTCTCCTGTAGCATTGGTGTTTTGCTACCATCAGAGTAACCACTCATAAGTTTCAGTACATTCCATCTACAGCTGAATGAAACTACTACTTAGGGGTAGAACAGAAGTCTCTCTGTACAGCTCAGAGTAAAAATGGAGGTGTACAGTCGATTTCAGTGTGCAGGAAAACTGATGTAATAAAACATGACAAAAGTTACACTTGATCAATATATTGCTCAAAGTAATGTAGTTGGAAAGATTGTGATGAATTGGTTGATTTAATGTTGGTAGGGATAAGCTTATTGGGACCTACAATGAGTGAACATGATAGTCAAGATTTTGATGGTGATAAAATAGTATCACAGTATTGACTCATAGGACTAAAATAATAAGACAGACATTAAGAGAAATATATAGACAAACAAATTAATATTTTCAATGTTTAAAGTTTGTGGCTAATGACTTTTCCATTTGGCTGATTTGAAAATGAACAATGTTATTCTAATGGCTATGACGGTTTTGTTTTTTAAACCAACAGCTGCAGTGTTGACTGTCTTTAAAATGTGTTGTGACATATTGTGAGAGACCTTGTTAATTACTTTTCATCCGTGTCAGAGAATTAGATGTCATTCAATAAAATAAATATTGATGGTCAACACCCCTGGAAAATAACCCCAATCAATACAAGTACACTGGAAACTGATGGAAAACCCAGGGAAAACCTTGGAATTTTTTTTTTACTCCAAGTGTTTGAATCCTGCTTTCCTTACCTTCAGGGTTAATTATCAAAATCAAGCCAATTTCTGTCTATCACAGACACATTGTAGAATTGAAATAACGCCAATTTCTTTTAAAACATGTTTACAAGTAATATTGAAAAAAAAAGAACTATAGGCAAGCATCATTTTGGTGACAATAAGTCTGAAACTTATGTCGAGAAACAAGTGTATGTGTTTCAGTAGTAAGGCATCATTTTACATCGGCTAGCACACATTTAGGCAAAATGATGGAAATAGAAAAAACATACAAGATTGTCACAAATGATAGACCTTCAGAGTGTTTTGTTTGTTTATAACTTTAAAATCAGGGGTTGTCGGTTGTGCCGAGTGGTGAAACCACTTTCCTCTTACCACTGTGGTTGGGGTTCAAACCATTCGTTGTTTAGTTTGACTCTACTGAACAATGCAGGTTTCCCCGTGTACTCCGGTTCCCCTTGCATTATCAAACACTGAATCCATGAGGGATGACCCTCACTGGATTTCTTGGCAGATAAGTGTTTACTTAGAGAACTATCCAGTATAATTATTTTTATTATTATTTTTATTATGTACTTGAAATACATTCTCAGGTGTGTAAAAAGAAGTGCAATATGTCACATCTTGATAGGACAAACAATTTATTATACCAGAAGTGAAATTGAAAATTCTCTTGTCCATTGACAAGTGACCTTTGAAAAAAAAATTGAAGCCTGCAGGTGCAAAGCATAGTCCCAGGTGAACATTTTTGTTGCCCAACTTCAGTTTGAGCACTGTGTTGACATAAGAGATTATATAGTATTTAAAGCCTTATCACTTTGCTTAAAGGATACTATCTATAGTATTGTAATCAAGATTTGGACTGAGTTGTTAAATGGTGCTAATGCCAAGCAAAGTGATATTATCCTTAGGTAGGTGGATGAGAGTCACGCATGTATTGCTAATATTCATAGATATCTCCCTCCAGGTGTACACTTTTCACCACTCTCATGACTCCTTTCCTTTACTTCTTAGCCGAGGGAAAAGACAACATAACATAGCCGACTACCCAGTTTGTAAGGGCCACTCAGTATACATCTCGAGTACCAATATTTAATGTCACAATGTCTCACATTGATACTTTACCAACCAAATTTGATAATTGCATTACAATCTACTCTCCCTAGCTCCCATGTCTTTCAATGCAAAATACACTTTACCATCAATACCTCAAAACTATAACTCAGGAATATTGTCATAGCCGACACTTTTCCCGGATTTTGCATGTGCAAAAACGGCAACAATCTCTTGATGAGTAAAATTTGCATTCATTGATACATGGCTCTCATATATCGGGAGTTCATATATTCTTTTAATGCACTTTTAGCACAACTGAACTGATTATTTTTTCTTGAGTGCTTGGAAATATCCTGTGTCAACACACAATTTTGCCAGTATAAAGACTGCTACTTCCACTAATTCCTTTTGGCTCAGGTGTGTTACTTGTTGTCTGCTAAAGGGCCTCCATGCCTTTCATCTATTTATACATGGCACTCCTATGGACCTTTCATAATTTGTTATACAGTACTTATGGTGTGATGTACAAAGGCAGATAATTTCCACCCGAATGGTACTGTGTATTGCTCACATACCAAATCCCAGCACATTTGAAACCCAAAAGCTTTCTGTCGTGTGATATTTTAACATGGTCATACCAACTTTTGTCATCACATTTGAAGTGAAAAATCTCCTTGTTCTAGATATCTTGTAACTTCCACCCATTGATCTAATTTGAAGTCCTCCTATTTTATCCAGAGACTCGGGTATCTCATATCAATGCACATACATGGTTTAAAGGCATAACTAATAGTGGTGGTGGGTCCTTTCCAACTTTCCCTCACACTGATAGTGCTCCAGACTTTAATCTGTCTGATATAGTTGTAGAAATAAACTGGCCAAAGTCTTTACATCCAGGACTGTTTTGAAGTACTATAAGTGATGGGTATGAATGATTATAAGACTTGCTCTTAAAATTTCCCTTACAAGGAGTCACATAGTGAGATACCTATATTCCCTCTGATAGCCAGTCTATGATTTGTTTTTCACAACTATTGTCAACTTGTCCCACGTATGTACGTGATTATGTATTTTAACGGCTATTAAATCATTTTGGTTTCTTAATGTCATGTACCAGGGAGATATGTTGATTTTTTCCCTAGGCTACTGCTTCAACATCCGAGACGTAGAGTCATGCCTGGGTGCACCCTCAACAGACACCCAAGAGAAGGTTTCACATTACTGCACATTTATATTCCATTTCCCACATTGGAATATCGAACTGAAAGAAAATTTTAACACCCCTTTTAATTACATGTAGAAGGCACCCCAGACAGGATCCTACAAAAGGCAGGCTGTCATAAGGCAATGCCTTTTGGTGATCACACCCCTGTCTCAGAGTACTAATATCTTAACTTACAAGCTCACACTCAAATAGAGAACACATGAATGAAATTTATTCAAGGTTTAATTTTAATGACTCCATCTCACAGGGAATTTTTTCTTTACAATATCTGGCGAAGTTCCTAACAATACCACAAACATAACATTTCAAATATCTGGGTTTTACATCCACGTCTTCTCTGTAGTTTTTGGCCGGACAATATGGAGTATGATTAGTATAATGGGTAGGGCACTTCCCATGTTGAAGGAACTTAGACACTTTTGATGCAATTTCTTCCTCTTCTTTATTTCCCAACAACAGAATGATAAGGTGCCCTGCTTCTTGCCCAAAATCATTTGTCTCAAATATGGCCAGCACTGCTTAATCCATTCAGTATTTGTGTGGCCTTGTGTTCCATGTTGGTGTTTGTGCTAGCTCCATCACCTTTTGTAGAGCATTGTCCACAGATGTAGCGTTTGCCGTCTTTTTCTAATTCCTCTAATTTCTTTTGTAGTCCGTCCAACTGCAGCTGCACCTGCAACATATAAAGTACACTCTTAGTACATATTCTACAGTTCCAAACTGCTTCTCACTTTCCCTCACAGGGAAGTCTTTGTCCCTCATTGACTATAAAATGCCTTGACTCACATGGTACATAGTATTCTACAATTCACATCTAATTCTCACTTTCCCTCACAGGGAAGTCTTTGTCCCTCATTAGTCCCCGCGGACGAAGTCCGGAACGGGGACTTATGGATTGGGTTCCGTCTGTCCGTCCGTCCGTCCGTCCGCAGCTGTTTCTTGGAGATGCCTGGACCGATTTTTTTCAAACTTGGTACAGGAGCAACATACCATGGCATACATATGCACGTCAATTTGTTTTATGATACGATCCAATATGGCCGCCTAGCAACCATTTTGTTTGCGAATTTTTCCTGTCTAAAGCCATAACTCAGACATGCTTGAACAGATCTCATTTAAAGTTGGTATTAGGACAGTGTTCTATGACATACATGTGCATATCCATTTTCATTGTGATACGATCCAATATGGTTGCCTGGTAGCCATTTTGTTTGCGAATTTTCCATGTCCAAAGTCATAACTCAGACATGCTTGAACAGATCTCATTCAAAGTTGGTATTAGGACAGTGTTCTATGACATACATGTGTATATCCATTTTCGTCGTGATACGATCCAATATGGCTGCCTGCCAGCCATTTTGTTTGTGAATTTTCCATGTCCAAAGCCTAACTCAGACATGCTTAAACAGATCTCATTCAAAGTTGGTATTAGGACAGTGTTCTATGACATACATGTGCATATCCATTTTCGTTGTGATACGATCCAATATGGCTGCCTGGTAGCCATTTTGTTTGCGAATTTTCATGTCCAAAGGCATAGCTCAGACATGCTTGAACAGATCTCATTTAAAGTTGGTATTAGGACAGTGTTCTATGACATACATGTGCATATCCATTTTCGTCGTAATACGATCCCATATGGCTTTCTGGCAGCCATTTTGTTTGTGAATTTTCCATGTCCAAAGCCATAACTCAGACTCCATTTTCATCGTGATATGATCCCCCATACCCAACCAATCCTTTATTGTTGGAGGCATATTCCATGTCCAACAAGCACACACAACATATCTAAGTCTGTTTGTTTTAGGTTCACAAATGTTGTTGCGTGATCAGAGTAGTGATAATTCCTTAAAACCCAATAATAGCGAGGACTATGTCATTCTCAATGACTTGTTGACTGTAAAATGCCTTGACTCACATGGTACATATTATTCTACAATTCACATCCAATTCTCACTTTCCCTCACAGGGAAGTCTTTGTCCCTCATTGACTATAAAATGCCTTGACTCACATGGTACATAGTATTCTACAATTCACATCTAATTCTCACTTTCCCTCACAGGGAAGTCTTTGTCCGTCATGGACTATAAAATGCCTTGACTTGCGTTATACATCTTAATTTGATTTTAGGCACTTTAACGTCTACTCCGTTTTACTCTGAGACTCTTAAATTTATAATTACATACGTGCAAATACACATTATATATATTTTTTTCTTCTAGCCCCCCCCCCCTCCCCCTCCCCCATTCAAAATCAATTGGACATCCACATCAGTGTTCTCTATATGAATACTACTACGCAGTAGTCAGTGTGCCACCAGACAGAGAAACTTGACCATGTAGTACACATGATGTTTATACTTCAGATCACCTCCCTGTACCCAAAGAGCTGTTCAGGAGTACTTATGCAGTGATGTGAGTTGATGTTAGCGAGCAACAGTCTGGGCCAACTTATTTTGGCAATTACACACAGATTTCATAAATGTGACAAATTTAAATACATCATCAAACAGCTTTGGCCTTTCATAATTTCAAAACATATGGATAAAAAATCATTGAACAATCTTATTTTGAACATGAGAAATTGCATGGAAGTATACATCTACTGCATGCATGTAAAGTAGAGTGAGTCAATCCATACTAGAAGTATGGTACTCAGACTAACACTGTAGATTGGAGTTGTGATTGTGAAGTTAGTTTGTAGCCAAATTACATTATTCTGTCAAAAACACGGACTAATGTGTACCCCATGCTGAAATATTTCCGTCATGCATCAACTATAAATTTTGTCATTTTCAAATTTGCGTTAGGATCAACCGATTGTCAACATAGGTTATTAGTATATTGTGTAGAAGACTATGACACACACCCAACAAATAAGTAATTGTTTAGCATAACTAAACTTCTTATGTTAAGTAATGCTATAAACATGGCAAAGTGTGCGTGCGTGTGTGTGTGTGTGTGTGTGAACAACTTAAAGTCAAACACCACTGATCCAATTGCCATGATATTTGATGGATATATTACGTTGGGTGTCTAGTTGGAAAATTTTTGAAATAAATATGATCTTACCATCGATTAGTGATTTAATGGGTCAAAAAGGTGATTTTTGGTCAGAAAATGTAGACTCAAAAAGTACTGTGCAGGTTGGGTTGAAATTTGATTGGAACATTCTCGCTGGTGTTCAGATTACGAATTTTTCATTACATGATAATATTACCAGTGGCTGTGATATGCAAATTAGGTACAGAAAATGTGTACTTTGGTCAAAAACCTTTAATTCCAAAAGGACTAAACAGACTTAACAGACAAGTGTATAAACATTCCAAAAATGTAAAAACTACAGTTGTGCTACAACACATTGGCACTATTTTAGATATGCAAAATTAGGGTTAAAATAGAATTTTTTTAATATGGTGACTGTAATATAAATGTACAATATTTTATCAACTTTCTGTGTGAAATGTGTTCTATAGTGTGATACCACTAACTATTTTATTACACTGCTAAAATGAAACTGTACAGTGGAAGAGCTGAACAGCAGAACCACTTTTACACAGTCATGAAAAAAAAAAAAAAAAGTGTTTCTATTCAGGCTGTTAGGTCACTTGTT
>NW_027554294.1:150000-160108 GCF_964340395.1 Glandiceps talaboti
AATTATATTATTTGCCAATATTTTTTTTTATTCAACTGAAAAATACTCATGACCTAAGGGTTGTCACTAGGAGTCTAACAACAACAACTTGTAGTGACAAAGGCCCCTAATTAGGTCACTCATTTTCCTTGGCTGAACATAAGAAAAATATTGGAGAATAACATCTAAGCATACATAAGGTGTTACTACCACACTAGAGTGTCCATAGAGTTTCAATTGAGTGGCATGATAATTACCTCCGTGTGAGCACAAATCAACATCACTGTTGGATGAAACAAGAAAGACTCAAATTCAAAACTGTTTAATTGTGTTCACACAGAATAATTTGTAACATTTTATGTACGTGCATGCTATCAGTGTCTGCATTTTGTTTGTGTTATTCATGACAAAAAATACTGAGTGAGATGTAAAAAATATTGTGGTGACTAATTGAAACTATAGTCACTCTGGTTTGGTAGTAATTGAAATGCTATAGTCACTCTGGTTTGGTAGTAATTGAAACTAGTCACTCTGGTTTGGTAGTAATTGAAACTCTACAGTCACTCTGGTTTGGTAGTAATTGATCTTTGTCCGAAGATCGCATTCAAGCGTGAAACTCTGAGTAACGGCTCCGTACCATAACTTGTGTATTTTGTGTGTGTGTGTATATATATATAAGTAATTCCTCGGGTTTGCGCCCTCACACGGGCAAGCGCCCAGGCCTTTCTTTTTTACAATGTCGACTTTTGGCAAAGTTACGGGAAACCGCCCCCCCCCCCCCCTCCTGGTATGTGACGAATGAAATTTTTGTTCTTCCCGTTCTTCCGCATTCATGCGCCTAAAAATTCATTCACAATCTGACCTTGCATTGTTTATTCATCGTTATTTTGACGTACCGCCAAAGATGTTTGCCCCCTTTGAGACACCGCCAGTGCTAATGTGTGTTGGGGCAATAATGAGACTGCATTGTAATGAGAGTTGAATGATTGACAAGCACGTAATTTATTCACGTAATTCTCTTGGGACTGTCGCAAAAGTAGTCGGTCTACTACAGAGGTCTACTTGGCAACAAGTTAGCGTTTGTATAATATTCATACCAATGATAAGGCAGTATGATACCTAAGCTAATAAATGATTGACAAGGTATACTTTTAATCAAAATTCATGTAACTCTCATGGGACAACAGCTGGGGGTTTCCCTCACAATAAATTTGAAGTTGTGCAGGCTACATACGAATGATAATACACCTTATAATGATTGATCCCCCCCCCCCCTTTTTGCATAAATTTTTTTGGGATTTAGTTCAAAATAGGGGGGGGGACAACTGAAGAATTTCATTTTTTAATCTATATTATTTTGGAGGATTTAGAAAATGACTGACTTGGCATGCATTGGTATATTTTGTAGTACATGTACATACAACGATGTGTAACTGTAAACATATTCCACGTGGGTGGACTCACATCAACATACGAAGCTTCAATTCTTCCTATGACGGTATGTCGTAATTCAATCTGCTATTTACATCACAGAAACATCAGTATTCTTTCTAGGAATGTAGCATTGCTAAAAATGTATATTTCCCTTCATAAGATGACTGTATACGGCGCATTCCAACCTCCAAGTGTGATCGCTGCGCTAGTCTTTTTACAAGTCGCCATGTTGTGAAATAATTAATGTAATTAGGTCACTACGTCATATATGACCAATAGGATCGCAGCTTACAAAAAAGTGAGTAATTTCACCCAATCACGTTGGGTATATGATACTGGCAGAGCTATTCACTGACCATGCATTGAATGTTGTCAACACTTACATGTAATTACGTCTTTATCGTCATGGGACTGGGGAGGTAGCTAAATGGTCCAAAATTGAACAGTTGCGGGGCAAAGTGCTAGATCTAGCACTTCGCCACTTTTTGACAAAGTGCTAGATCTAGCACTTCGTCAGTTTTCGCCGAAGTGCTAGATCTAGCACTTCGCCAGAAAACAACGAAGTGCGGGACTGTAAACAACGAAGCGCCTCCAACGGCTTGATATAACGTGGTCGATAAATGTCACATACATGCGCCATGTCAGTAGTCCGTGTACATGGTCGTGTGGCGCACGATCGACTCCAAAACTTATCTTTGGCCGATTGTAACAACGACACGATTTATCTGAAGTTTGTTAAATGTTTGCCGAGTAAAACGGCCGGTTGAAACTTCACGTTGCCGTACGTACGGTTGTGTCCCGGGGGTTGTGTGTTCTGTTACAAACATGCCTTGTCAATACCTTGGATGGACTTGCGCGATCACAGAAACAAGTGTTATTATTTTACCCCTTTCATATACAATTGGCTAAAATACGTCAATATCATCGATATTATCGACATTGTATTGTATTCTGATAGAAACATTCTGATATCATACATATCTCGGGAGTGCCTGTGGGCGGGACTGTACTTCAGAATCTGCAATCTACTCTGTAAACAAGGACTAGCCACTCAGTATTTCTTATACCATGTCTATTTTAGAGCGGGAAAGATATATCAATCATAACGTCTTGAAATAAATTTGAAAATCACTGAAATCTTTATCCCACATTGGAGTATAATTTCTGAGCGACCAGGAATTACATAAGGGACGATATTGAAGTTGGTGATTGTCTAGGAATGCAAAAAAAATCAGTAAACAGTAATGTGATGGTTTACTTGAGATCTGGCGAAGTCATGGATTATTTATTGTCGTTGTTTTCAATAAAGAAGTTGGCAGTACCAAGTACATGGAATTTACAAAACAGTAGTGACGGGTTATTTATAGATTTCTATCAAAATATTTACAGCAATGAAGGGCTGAAATTAAAATTGTTCACACGAATATGTTTTCGCACTTACGTTTTCGATAGCAATATTTTTTGTCATCTATAAACGATCTGATAATACTGAAAGAAGTGAATCTATCTATTCAATAGAAATATAGTGAACATGATATAAACTTACACCCAGACTTTATTTTCGTGTTCAACGATCAAGAAAAATCTTCGCTCTCGCATCTAGACACACTAACCCCCCCCCCCCCCACACACACACACACACACCAAGAAATTCAGTTTTCCTTTATATTATATCTTTGTCATGCAATGTTACAAATGTCACTGCCATTAAATCTGCAGTATGAAGTCTGTGACACACGCCGAACTAAATGTTTCTACTTCCTGAAATCTTCGAAGTTTCGACTGTGTGGTGTCACGCCGTTGTCAACTACGGAGTACGAAACGTGGTTCCGACGAAATGACTGCGTGCTATAGTTGAAGTCTGTGACGCACGCCGAACAAAATGTTCGTAGTTTCGACTGTATATGGGAGTGCGTTATTTGACGTGACAGCTGTCAAAATGGCGGTCTGCGGTTGTTGGTAGTGGTGTCAAGCCGTTGTAAGGATTACGAAACGTGGAAGGGAAACGACCACGTGCTGTAGTTTTCGCCGCATAGAACATCGAAAAAATACAAAACTGAACGTTACTGAAAATTACGAAGTAGAAACTTGTTTGTGCATTGGCAAAACATACGGAAAATCAAACTCTAAGGTCGTTAACACGAGAAGTAACATTTTACACTGAGAGTAATAACATGTCCATTACCGGTATAACATGACATATTTACCGACGACCTAGCACTTTGCCACTCTTTGTTGAAGTGCTAGATCTAGCACTTCGCCACTTTTCGCTAAAGTGCTAGATCTAGCACTTTGTCAAAAAATGGCGAAGTGCTAGATCTAGCACTTTGCCCCGCAACTGTTCCGATTTTGAATTTTTTGTTACATGGACTGGGTACATAATACTACATGTACAATATCATGTGTCACGATCCAATATACATTAAAAACAGCTGTGCTGTCACAGAGGAGAAGCCATTACCAATTCCTGCATTACCTAATGTAAATTCTAATTTTCATGTCTTCCGACAATGTTTGGTACTTTTTACTTGGAAATCGTTTTATCAATGTTAATAAATGCAGAGATTACATCAAAGGGACCGCTCATGGTTTTTATCAATGTGTGTTGGTTTGATAGTAGAATTGAGTGAAAATGAAAGATTGCAACATTATATGTTTCCAGCACATGTGTATTCTGTTTCAAGACATCTATCATCCAGTCAGAATTGTCGGAGCTTTTGATCAGTGTATTCAGACTCCACATTTGCAACACTCATAGTATGTATGAGGCATTGTTTTGGTCACAGCGAAAATAGGGTACGCAGGAAACCGCCCAACCCCAACTTGGGGGTCTGGGGGGCTTGAAACCGCCCAGGGCGCTAACCTGAGGAATTACGGGTATATATATAATTGTAAGAAAGAAAATTGAAAATTGGTAACATGGAAATCCCAGAATCCAGAATCATTAAAGGGGAACAAGCTGAATTTATGTTTTTGGGGATGTATTTTTTTATAAAGTTTTCACGGTATTCTACTTACTGATGCATACCAACATTGTACACCCCAATAATGATTACTTGCAATTGACTGAACTGAAACCGGGTAATAACTTATAAATGATCTGATGACATAATTTATTATGTACAGGAACTCCATATTATTATGTAATCAACAGTTCTAAGAATATCAGAACACAAATTGTGATGTCATAGAAGGTATACATCAACATTAACATTATACTAGAATATTAAGTACATTGAAGGTTTTGTAAGTATTTTCACGTTTACAGACATATATGATTGTCAGCCTGTGCCACTTTAATAATCATGTTACACTCACACAATAGTGTATGTGATGTTCCTTTAGCTAAACACTCAATACTATACAAGCATAACATTGACTGGGACTCCATTTCCATTTTATATTGACACATTCTAGCATGTATTTTTAAGAAAGATCACAGAGGATATCAACATCTGACACTGTAATCCCAAATCAAGATCAACCAGAGATAGGGGCACACAGTACCAAACATTTATAATTGGCTGCAGTGATCATACTGCCACCTAGAGGTCAACTGCAACTGTGGAAATAGTCATTCAGATTAGGTTCAATGCTAAAACGTAAATTTTGTAATTCATTTCACCTACTGAGACCTACTGAAGTTCTTTTTACTTCTTTTTATTCATTGAAAGCCATAAACTGGTACTAAGTGGTTCATAGTCATGATAATTGACATAATATACCTATAATGGTGTTTGTATAGATATATAGAAACATAGTATATTATTTCAATAGTATTATACAGGCCTGTACGTACGTACGTACGTACATATGTGTTTGTTTGTTTATTTGTTTGTCTGCCTGTCTGTCACAGTTCACTAACTCACTCACTCACTCACTCACTCACTTACTTACTTATGTGCTTTTTCCTGCAAAAAAAAACTTTCTGTGTTACTGTATAAAATAGCCACAAATGGTAGCTTAAATCTCATAGACACATAGTATTAAAATGTTTCTGCATCCATTTATATGGAGCTATTGTCACAATGATCCATTTCAACTTCAGGTTTTACGCAGATGACGTCTTCAGATATCATGGACCTGGGTCTCTGACGTAGTCAATCGTGCATTTCAGTTGACTGAACGGAATGTTCAACTGTCTCCTGGTTTCCTGGAGAGAGGCGAGAATAAAACATAGATATGGGTTACCATAATGATAAAGAGGTTACATTTTCGAAGAATTTTATCCATTGCTGCTTGCGGTACTGTCGTCTGGAGTTTATAGCTACATTTCGCATTGGAAATTGAAGAATAATATGTATCCATGGATTGCAGTCCCCGAGTCTCGTCCTGAAGAAACAGTCTGGCATCTTTGAAAAGTGTTATGTCAGGCCAGGCATCTGTCACTTTCAAAAGATCTTTGAACACTAATAAAATGTGTTTGGACAGTCGTCACGGAGTGCTCATGTCCGCGTAGTATTTCGTAATTTGTTGTGTTCCTTGTCTACAGTCTAAATATTGCAATTTTTTGTCTTGAATATATTTCCCCTACCTTTAAGGGACCGGTCAGTTTCTTCGGCCTGGGGGGGTGGATTGGTAGGGGGGGTCACCCTGTTTTTGAAATTGGCAGTAGGGGGGTCATGCTGTTTTGAACATTGTGGATAGGGAGGGGTCATTGTGTTTTAAATTGTGATGGAAGAAAAAAATCCTTTCTACAATGGCATATAGCCTTGTCTGAAATGTGGTACATGTCAATATTTGTTCTTGTCCCTGTTTCTTACATGAATTCTTTAATATTACTTATTAGTTCAAACATAACTATACATATACATATACATGTATTACCTAGCTACCACACTAATTACAGAACATGTCATGTAAATGCTTGGCTGTTTCACAATCAATGCTTCACTTATATTGCAGTTTGGGGCAAAAGTGAACTTGTGAATTGAAGGTTTCGTAACGGCAATTTTCATAGATAGTTTATAAATGAAGTTAATCTAAATTGTTCTACTCGTCATGTTATTGACACTACAAATCACCACATCTCATCAGATTCCAGTTTCTATTATACACTAGGTATGACCACCTAAAGTTCTCTAACATACCGGTGACTTTATTATACATATATTAATGCCCCTATACTAATGTTACATGTCTATTTTATGTGATATAGGAAACTCATTTAAAATGTACATTTAGGTTTACTTAGCTTTTCGAAGCTTGGAAATATTACCTCAAAGGTTATGAATAACCTAAACATTGCCTTAGTATCTCAAGCAAAAAACTCCATATCTGCCAGGGGGAAAACCCCAAGGACTTCCTCACCCCCAGAGGTCACTCATGCATTCAACCAACAATCAGATTCACCAAAAACCTTTTTACTGTCATAATGGTATTAAACTTTTCTTAAATATTTTCACCCTATTCTAATTTGAGATGATATTGTCTTTTCAAGATGTGAAATGTTTGCCAAGATAGTCTAAAATTGCCTTAATCTCCAAATCTCCCCTACCAATGATACTACCATTAGATGTGCTGACCTACATGTATATAATGATGCCATTTAACTTTTTAAGAACATATTTCAACCCTTAGTGTAAGTTATAAAGAATAGTTTCTGATACTTGCTGTCTTGTAAAGCATGGATTAAGTTATTGCTTGAAGGGTCTAAATAGCGTAAATATTGGCTATAAGAGTAAAAATCCTTCAGGGCTTCTAGAGGGAGACCCCCTCAGACCCCCCGCATGAGGTGGACATATCCCAGTCTCAAGCTCTTCCCCTCTTACTGTCAAGATGCTATCAAAGTATATTTCAAAAGTATTTCAACCCTATGTAGTTGTTTTTTACATGTTGGTGTTGTCTTGTAAGGCTTGGAAATTATTGTCTGAAAGGGTCTGAATAGTCTCAAAATTGACTTTTCAGGGAAAAAACCTCCAGGGCTTCTAGGGGGAGACCGCCTAGGACCCCCCCCCCCCCATGAGGTGTACACTTCCCAGTCTCAAGATCTCTCCCCTACCTCTTACTGTCAAGATCCTATCAAACTATATTTCAAAAATATTTCAACCTTATGTAGTTGCTTTTTACATGTTGGTGCTGTCTTGTAAAGCTTGGAAATGATTTTCTAAAAATGTCTGAATAGTCTCAAAATTGACTTTTCAGAGTTAAAAACCTCCTGAGCTTCTAGGGGGAGACCCCCAAGGACCCCCCATGACAGCTGTACATATTCCCTTCTCAAGCTTTCCCCCTACCTTTTACTGTCAAGATGCTATTAAACTCCTTTTCAAATATATTTACCCTGTGTAGTCAATAATTATAATTATGATAGTGCTAACCCGGGATCTTATAAAGTAGATGCAAGACAGTCAAGCAGTCCACACTGAGTCACGATCAAAAAATACCTGTCACTCATGCGAATATCATATATGGGGGGGGGGGGGTCATCATGTTTTAGAATTAAGTGATAGGGGGGGGGGGGTCAGCCTGTTTTGGGTTTTACAGATAGGGGGGGTCAGTGACTTTTTGTCGGCCCGATTTAAGAATCCACACCCCCCCCCCCAGGCTGGAGAAACTGACCTGTCCCTAAATTGTCTTCTAGTATAGAGCGTCTATTGATACATCTGTAGTACTAGTAGCAGGATTCATATCATTTAGGAAAACACCATAGACTATAGTACGTCGCCCAGTGTAACGCACAGGTTTATGGGTGTTCAACATACATTGAACAGCGCCCGCACTCGTTGATAAAGATTATGTAAAATCTTCGCCTCCAGCTTGCTTGTTTAATAAAAAAGTGAGATTTAGCCTTTTAAAAATACAAACGTAACAATTGTGAAGTTAGATTTATTAATTAAGATATTTGCGATTTTTGATGACTTTCATTTAAATCTCTATCACTAAAATTTCAAGCCACTCCTCCATGCCAAGCCGTACAGGCTAAGAATAGTATTCTTTTTCTTCACTAATACCTGTAGAGTTTGGCCGGCGGGGGTACCGAGTGAGAATTTTGGTTGGGGGTGTGGGGTGTAGTATTTTATGAAATCGAATTAAGGGGAGGGTCAAATGTTACTATGACCAATCTTCTATTATCTATTTATTGCATTTCTTTTATGATTTTTTGGCATCCCACCACTGCCACCACTGTTAGTTGTGATGTGATGTGGGGAGAGGGTTGGATCTTTAACTATTTATTTGTAGTATTTCGAAGGAAACACATTTTCTATTTCATGTTAACATTATTTTATTGAGATAAGTTTTCATTTTTGTTGAAATTTGTTGGTGATTTACGAACTTTTCTTCCAATTTTTCGACGAAAGTAAATGTTTCAAGAAATTTAAATTGTCGAAAATAAACTCTACTTGCTCACGTGCACTTTTGACTGTTTGACTCTCATTTACTCTCATTGACATATGCAACAGTTTTACAAGACAGTAGTATCATTGTACTACAAACAACAAATCAACTCTCTTATCTGGAGGGGTCCCAGTTAATGTATATTCAGACATATAAATATATGAACGACCATACTATAGTTACTGGCCACATTTCACACTTTATACTGTTCAAGAGTAAATGAATACAAAAACAATTTAAAATCTTCGGCTAGTTTTGCTTCTCAGACAAATAAGCTTACGGTTAGATCTTACATTAAAATGGCAAGTGAAAATATTTAGTTTCAACTAAGAATGATGAGTGTGTGAATCTTTAGTCTACTTCTCTTTGTCATCAATAACTTAATAAATGGTATTACTAATCACCTGTATGATCAAAGGAATGCATATTACAAACAACGCACCTCAACTTTGGAGAATAACATGAGTAAATTCAGTCTTGAAATAGATATAGATTTGGATATCTTATTTGACAAGAAAAGACTTTCTATCTTACCTTGAGTACGTGTCGTTAATATGGACAAAGAAGTTCGTCTGGAGAAAATCATTTTCAAGGTAATAAAAGTGGATATATACGACATGTAAGTTTGCTATCACTGCTAAAACAGTCCAACATTTCCACGTTCTATTTACATTGACAACTTTCGTTGTGCATAGTAACTATGTTCGACTTCTGAAAGTGAGTTGCTATTCGAACACATCGCGTTCTCCGCAGCACGGGCCTTGTCTCTCCAGAGGCTGGGTCCAGAGGCGCGGCTCCGTGATTGCTATGTCCACCAGGGCGACAGTAGGGAGCACTCAACGACATTCTAAGGAGAGGAAAACACGGGCTGACTCTTCCAACACCAGATTTACAAACTTCACCCGCACGACGATTACGATTTAATAGAACGGCCACTGTTGTCAGTGATTAATTGAAAACTCTAGAAGTTCTTCTCATTATCAACATAACAAGTATGTTTACATTGTCAATCGAAATCCAGGTGATTGTTTTAGTTACAAAGACAAATGAATGAAATGTAGATCTGTGTGTCATGAAATGGCCTATGTATCAACAGGTGGCAGTTGACAGTCAAAATATGACACATGCGTAATTACACTGTAAACCACTGGAATAAAACAAGAATTTAAAGTAAAAACAAATTTGGGCGCCCTTCATACCATGGCTATGCATATATGTATCCATATACTTTGATATCTATATTCCGTATATATGTGTTCATATACATAACAGTATATACGTATACCCACACACTGTGTAAGTATAATTGTTCACACATATCGGTATCCCATATAGTATATGCCCACATACTATATGTATA